>NC_137870.1:32493413-32778413 GCF_963924005.1 Protomyctophum bolini | reverse complement strand
ATTTAATTGATTAATCTAGCAATTCTCCATAGTTTCACAGTTGATATTCAGTATAGGTCACTGCTGCAGTCAGGTTTCCACAGGGCTTTATTGCTAGCGGTTCACCAAATGCCAAACACATAGATCTAAGGTGCAGTGAAATGTCTATTTGAAGAATCCTTATGTGAAAGCCTCATTCATTGGAACAATTAAGCTATGCAGACGTTCACAATCTTTCTCAATAGACCAACACACCACATATCTTCTAATTAAACCGGTAGTAACAGAAAAGCATGGAAATTCTGTGTCCCTGGGAAATACTTGTGTGTATTGTCTGTCTGCATCAGACAGGTATTGTTGTATTTGCTGCCCCAGAAGAGCACATTGTTTCTTTATCTCCTCGAACTTCAATGTTCTACCATGCAGTAAACAAAAATATCAAATCAACACAGAAACACTCAAATAACAATACACAAAATGCTAAATACAGTTTATTGATTACATTCAAATACAACACAACACACACACACACACACACACACACACCTCTGTCTATAACATATTTTCTTTCATTTTTGTGCGTAGTTCCCAGTTAATTATTTCGAAGAGGAGGGGGGAGGGGGTTGGGCCCAAGAAAAAGAAAGTGGATTTTTTTGCAACTTATTGTTTTTATTGTTATTGTCATCATTGTGTTCACAATACAAAATCCACATTGTCACCCCAGAGAGACAGCAGCCACATCAGAGTAAAAAATAATATTAATAAAATAAAAGACAAATATATAAAACAACAAACATACACATACATGATGTTTGAATGTTTGCTACGACCAAAATATATGTAAAACATATTTACACATAGTACCTGAGATAAGATATATAAGGTGCGTGAGCAGAGCAGCTGCTGTGTACTGTACTGTGCATTATATATACTTACAGTAAAGACATTATTCAAGATGCTAAAACATGGATTAAGGTGTAAGATAGGAGTCAGTGCATGTCAGCCTATAGAGGGCTGACCACTGGTATAGAGGGCTGACCACTGGTATAGAGGGCTGACCACTGGTATAGAGGGCTGACCACTGGTATAGAGGGCTGACCACTGGTATAGAGGGCTGACCACTGGTACAGAGGGCTGACCACTGGTATAGAGGGCTGACCACTGGTATAGAGGGCTGACCACTGGTATAGAGGGCTGACCACTGGGTGGTTCAAAGAAGAGCTCAAGTCCAAGTGAACTAGTCCCTGCAATCCATACAACGCTAGTAATTGGCAGATTATTTGATTATCACAGAAATTCACATAGTTTATTATGAATAAGGAATTAAACATATTCAAACCGCCCTAGTTTCTCAAGGGGACATGTATGTGCTCTAGCTCCATCCACAATTGGCTCAAATGTATTTGACCTCGTCCAGCCAGTCGCCATCAATGCTTGCCAAGCAACTAGTACACACTGCACTCCCTTCATAGTACTTTATTCTCTCCCAGAATCACTCAACCTTGTATCATGCTCATTCACTGTATCCACAAGCTGCAGCCATTTCAGCAATGCGGAGCTGCATTTGAAGGAAAAAACATGGGAAGAGGTGTGAGGTTTGCCTTCGTACCCTGGACTCCTGGCTATAATAGACGCACTGTGATGAGGTTGAGTAGATACAAGGGGCTCCATTTAGCAGTGTTCCCCCACTAAAGTTGGTATTTTGGTTACCTGTCTAAATCCCTAAAACACCTCCGTTACTCGTTATATTATGCATAGGTGTGGTTTGGGCGTTACAATAATTAAACCAATCACCAGTCCACGTGCCATTGCCTTTAAGAGATCCCTTAGTGCCCATTAGTGCTATATTGCTTCATAGCCTTACGGTCTATAGCCCATGGAAGAGTGTTGCATTGCTGCCTTGAAGTCTCACTTGTGCTGCTTATGACTGCTTAAAAAGAACACCTGATTGAATGTGGGCGTGAGTGACTTAGCTGGCAGCAAATGAGAGTGAGGGGAGTTGACATGGAGAGAGCTAGACTGCTGATGTAAAGGAACAGAATGAATTACTGATAGAGAATGAAGGGGAGATTATATAATAAACCTTCTGCCTTCCATGTCTCATTGAACTATCACTGCGCTGGATTTATTTAATTCAACATGGTGTAATTTGGTGGTCAGAGGTCAGTGATGAGCCTCACTGTTCAACTAGGGTGAAAACATCTAGGTTACCCTTGTTTCCTACCGTTGTTTCTATCATGGATGCATGGTTAACATACAAATTACATCATGTTAGTGTGAGCTGATAAAAACTGAGGAGGTGGGTAATTAATGCAGCTTAAATAAATTAATGGTTGGATAATAGCACACTCAGAGTGGCCTAACCTATATGTGCACAAATTAAATCTCAAAGGCCAAACAGAGAAAAGTAATAAGCAATTATTCACTAATACCACTGTTTACGGGGCTGTTTTGATGATAATGAGATGTGGAAGAGATGCAGGGGAGGCCGTGGAGGGCAGAATCCCACTGAACAGTTTCTTCCTTCAAAGCTCCTGTGATGTCGCTTTCCTAGATATCAAAATCTTCTCCACCCTCTCTTCTTCTAATACATCATTTATTTCTATAGGCTACATGCTGAAATAGACACTGTGTGATATCTGAAGCATACCTGTATCACCATGGTAGATTAAAGAAACACCAGATGTCACAGGAGAGGAGGGGGGGATATGAGTCTATGCAGAATAAATGTAGGCCATGTTGCCCTATATAATTTCTGTTGCAGAAACCTTATTGTTATTATTTAGTCAGAAGCTCTATAATTGAGGGTGTTTTCCTACAGAAAGACACATGGATGTTTCTGTCTGTGGGGGAGGGGGGACCCCTTTGAACTTCAGGTGTTGTGTGTACTGGGTTGATTGATTGGGCCATGAAAGTGACAAACTCGTTCTATACTCGATCTGCGATTCTACCTAGTGTGCCTTTAAATATTTTTCAAAACTATTTTGGGCAGGTGTCATTTTTTTTTATAAACATATCAAGATTGTCATTTTCTTTTGTGATACTGTTACTGTATGCACAAGGAAAAACATTGCCTTGCGATACTGTATAAATAGGGCTTGATGTTGCCATGTTGATTTCTTTCCCCGCCTTTCCATTTTCATTCCGTCATTGAAGTGTTTTCAAGTATTGGTTAGCAATGTTATCAAGAAGCAATCACAGGTTGATTGAGTCGGGATCAGGATTCCACAAAACAAAATGGCTGTGAGGAGAAAGGCCGCCTGAAGGGTGAAGGAACAGTGACAATTCCACCACCACCAGTATGGAACCTGAAGAGTCAATTTAATGTGGTGTTTGTTCAGACCTGGCCAGTTATATAACTATGCACCTGTGCATAGGACAAATCATCACCTCTGCCTTTTGTAAAATATAGGCATATATATAGCTTATTTGGAGTTTGATGTCCAGTAACAATCCGCCCACTACACTTTGCCAAATTGCCAATCTACAAGCTCCCGATGTGTCATTCAACAAAGCATTTCAATCAGCCTTTACACAAAACAAGGCGGGGAAGCGATGTGGGGTTTTTCAACTAGTGTCTGATTCTCTATTTTTTCTTTTTCTTTTTTTCTTTTGTTTATTTTAGCTCTATCTGTATTTATTTTCTTGTCATTTATATTACATACAGTAGCACCTCAGTTGCAGTTACCCGCTTTTTAGAAAACTGCTCTAAACTGCAATTCATTGAATAGCACTTAATTCACATTTTCAAACAGCCCATTACTTTAGTGCCAGTCTTCATCTTGTACCCAACGCACACTCATATTCTATGTGATGTTGCTTATGGTGCATAGATCCACAGGTTCAGTAGATTCACCATTGTTCCTTGAATGCAGAACCCATGAGTACTGATTGAAATCAATGACTACTGTTTACCGATACACTGTAAAATGATAGACAAAGTATTAATTTAAGGATAGAGAACTTGAAAGTATATAATCCCATGCTAATATCTCTGAAGCCTTGTTCAGCACAACAAGCAGTTAGCAGATTTAAAAACTATCCTGAAAAACTAATTCAGTTGCATTGCATATTCTCCCAGTTCATATTCAGGTCAGAATGTATTCCTCACTAGGTACTGTATGTACAAGTAGGTAGGTAGGTAGATACTGTACTTACTGTATATTGATCCGCATAGGGGATGGTTGTCATGCATCAGCAAACTGTACTACCCATACGCCACGCCACGCACGCAAGCACACACACACACACACACACACACACACATACACACACACACACACACACACATGCATGTGCACAAACGCACGCCCTCATGCACTCATCTTTCCTGAGTAGGCCAGTGCTCAACTGGCACCGGTCTAGAGACCGACTGACTTCAAACTACCTGCAACATTCCTAGGTAGACATGTGGTGCCCAACTGGCAGCGGTCTGGTACAATAAACACATACTCAAGGCAACACTCCAGCACTCTGCTAGCCTCGGCTCCAGGCTTACTCATCTGCGAAGAGAAAAGCCTAGTCATAATAAAAGGCAGAGACAGCATAGCCGGAAGTGTCAGGTCCGGAACATCCGTCAGATGTACATCCCCCGGCTACAATATTTTTTTTGACCAATCACAACACTTGTTTCATTCCCGGAGAATGTAAACTGATTTGTAAAGCGTCAACGTCATGTCCTTGAGCGGTAATTCCGCCAAAATCCCGCTACAGAGTATAGGTCTTGCCCAGCGTGGCACTCTGCAGTGTAGCAAACCAGTGACCCGACCAGCAAGTTGTTGGAGCAGAACAGAGTTGCTCCTTATTGCAGGATGTATGAGCATGCCCTGCAGCGTGTCTTTTGGTGGCTTTGCCCTGTACTGGCATCAGACATTCTGTGGAGGATATACAGTATGCTCTGTGGGCATTCTACAGTATACCTACCTCTTACCATTTGGATAGAACCTTTATATTTATATGAGTGAGCAAAGGAAATGGAGATTTAAGGACACTAATTCAAAATCGCTCGCTTTGTGTTCACGCCAAACAAAGAGTTTATTTTGTACTGCAACGGAACAGTTATTGTCCACTTTTGCATCGTCTGTTCAATTTGCGACAAAGAACATTGCAGATGAGCATAATTATGCTGAGATTGAGAGGCTGTCAAATGGTGCCGGCGTAATAACAGAACAGATAGGAAGCATCTCAGTGGCTATAAAGGAGAGGAGACAGGGTCAAAGGAAATAAGATCTATGATTATACTTTGTGTGTGTGTACAGTACTCTACTAGACACTGCAGTATATTAGGCCTATGTCATTTTTGGTTTAGTTTTCTTGGCTTTTGTAGGCATGGTGCCTGCAAGGAGAATTATGGTTAATTTACTTCGTCATACGGCGATCTACAGGCTGACAACGTGCTGTGAGTTTGTAGATCAGTTAGTCAATTTCCAGCAAGTGACACGACTCCGAGTCACACGACACAGTCATAAATCAGGTTTATTTCTGCTATTTCTTTAAAATAGCAGATGCCTTGCATGGCAAAAACATTTAAAATGTTTTTTGTTTCATCAGAGCAAACAAGTGCTCTTTGAAGACTTTTAGCCTATCAGAGTCAGGGATGTCATCATAGCGTCATGCAACTGCAAAAATGTCATTCAAGAACTTCCATGAACTAATGGCACTACTTATCTATTATCGTCTGCGTAGGGCAGGCGATCATGTGTGCAGACAGTGGCTAATGCGTTGCATGCCCTGGGATATGTGCACTCTTCTACCTAGTCAAGTACTCATAAATGACTATGTGGTATACTTTCGTTCAGGAAGACACGTTGACCAGCTCCAATTGGATTTGTAAGGATAGACTTTATTTTGCAGGAAAAGTCACTCCGCTCACAGCAAACAACACACGAGAGACAAACACTCTCCCGGACTTCCTGGATAAAACACGCACCGCTCTCTGTTGCCCAAAGTCGAGAGCCCGGTCCAGATAAGCCCCATTTGAACCCCGCTCTCCTGGTTATATACTTATTTCGGGTCCCGCCTCCTCCGGACATGGAAACCAGCCTTCTCCCTGCCTTTTGGCTTTCCGGTTTAGAGAGAGGCGGGACCAGGAAATGGCCCTCCTCACTATCGAGGCTTAACTTTATACAAAATGACTATAATCTAAGGGATACATAGTTACAAACTACCAGAACTTAGATGAAACCTAAGCAATACTCTTATGAAACAGTTAAAATCTAAGCAATGTTTACAACGGAACCATGCATGAATCCGAACAAATTATTTAGAAGGTGATTAACACAGTTTAAAACCCAAACTAGTAAAAGCTATAATCTTATAATCTCCTAGTACATTTTCAATCAATACATCAATTGCACTCCTTATTAATAGTTATAGCTTATATAACTATTATGATTATAACTATTAATAGTTTAGACTAGACTAAAAGACTAAACTTTTAAGAGTTTGAGAGTCTTCTGAGCAAAAGGTTCTAAGACAATGGCCACTTGTGACGTGTGAAACCTTTTGTTCGGGAGGGAGCTTCAAACGGTTTTAGGACAAAGGCCTGGGCTTTAAGATGCGAAATGTAACTTTACCCCTCTAAGGGGAATCACAGACACTGTGGTTTAATCTTAATAATAATCTTGGTTCATTTATAGAAATTACACGACATAACCTCCCTTTTATGGAGCTTTATTGCTTCATAAACTATTACATAAATGAACCCCCAAAAGAAACAGGTCCTCCCTTTTATCCTTAAAACCCACAAAAATACCTTAATAGTGAAAACCTTGAATGTGACCTACCCCCCTCCCTTTTATATCGACCAACTGACTGTCCAATTATATGAAGTATGAACCAACAGAATAATACTAATGGTAGTAGTAATAACAGTAATAATAAAAATACCGAATCAGACATCTTCCCCGAATCCCAAGTCATATGTAAAAAATAGGTACCCAAGTCCTAGCCTCCTCCCTTGGCACCTGTAATACCTACACAATTATCAAACTGAACATGTTCAAATGAAAATTAAACAGTTATTGCACCCCCCTCCCCTGAATGATGACTGAAAATCCCATCAAAGTTAACCTCGAATGATACACCAAGAATTACCAGATCTACTTGAAAGCTGAAGTACAATAAAACCTCGAAGAATAGAATCACAACATCCGTCCTGATTCACGAAGTCACACCTGTGGATTTGAAAAGTCAATACATTCAAAGTAAACATATCTAAAGTCAATAATCCCTTGTACCCGCAAATTTGAAACATATGAAAACATAAACACAAACTCATCACAATCCAGTCTCGACATATTTTCTTTCTCCTGCGATGTCGGTTCACGCGCATACTCCTTCTTTTTTCGACTAAAATCTAAACGCAGATGAATCCTGGTTTTGGACTGTCCTGTACATCCCAGTAGTTCAACAGGAATGGCAATGATCTTCATTGTGGTCACCAGGGCATTTTGCGCAAAGGATGGGTGGCTGAAGCTGTACAGCATTCCTCAGGATCGAACACTCTTTTTCCATGTCGGATCACCTATTTCCGAGCAATCAGGAATCGATTTTGACTTATACGACTGTATACCAGCCTCAGTCATGACACAGCTGAAGTGTATCCGAGCCCTTCGTGTAGGCGTGACCTGAAGACGGACTGAAGATTGATATCCCATCGATGATGTAGTTTTGACGACATCTTCTGGTTACCCGCTGTCGGTGATGTGGACCGCTGTCCTCGGGATAGCTGTTGTAGAGCTGATAATCACAACTCGACATGGAGTAGCGCAGAAGTGGACAGACAGCCTTTGCTAGGACACGATCTCAGATGTCTACTGGCACACCCTTGCCTATGCCAAGATGTTGTTGTAACTGCAACTTTTTCTCCATCAGCTTCCTGTCGGAAATATGAAACAACTCCACACAAGATTAAACATCCTTTTGCATCACCACACCCATGCATTGAACTATTAGTTAGTTAGTAGCAGACCGTTCAGTGTTACTCCCAAAGTCCTGAACATCATCCCCTCATATTAAAATCAAATTATTCTTATTGTGATGTATCTTTTATCTTGCCAACTCCTAGTAACTTTAACAATGTAGTCTCATTTTCCGTTCCTCTTATTAATGCCATGGTTGTTTCTTAGCACAACCCAAATTACTCCTATATGTGAATAATGTATCCTAAATTAGACTGCACATTTGTTGACAAAAAGTCATTTCTCCAAGCAATTATAAGTCACAAGTTCAAAATGTATTGCATGTTCCCTCTAAATAAACAAAAGTGACACTCTGACTCCTCCTAAGATGTTTAAAGAATTTAGTCCAATTGCATTGGAAAATGCACTCTGAAAAATAAAAAATACCCCCCCTATTAACTCGATTTTATTATATCCCCCCCCCTTCTGTCACTCAAAAAGAGTGACAGACTATATACATATACTGATTGTGTCAACACGTCAATGATAGCTTTCTGTCACACCTCCCTTTTACTGAACCATCCGCTGTCCCACTGTTCCCCTGATAGCATATACTGTGAACACTCTTACTAATGTTGAACCAGTAGGAAAGGAATCAGGAAGTATTCTAGAAATTGCACCCCCCTACAGGAAAATATTGTCGTTGCCTCTCTCATTTTTTTTTTTTTATTCACCAAATTGCAAGAATGGGGCTTCTCTTTTCCACATTCTGTCAAGAAAAAGGCTTCTCCTTTTGCCACAACCATATGTCCAAAGTCAACGGAAGCACCTTGAAAAAGTAGGACGGACTCATTGTGATGGTCTAGTTGCGGTGATGAGATCCCTGCTGGTGTCCCCCTGCTGGCTGCTTTGGGCCAGGCGGCACCTGTCGTTCTGGTTAGAACCTAGGGAAATCTACGGACCTCGTCACAACTCCTCGCAAAATGATCTAAGCTGCCACATCTGTAACAGCCGGTGTAATTACGTGGTCGTACAGCCTTCCTCCCCATGTGGTCCCGGAACCCTTGATTGGAGTTTGTGGTGGGAAAAAGCTCACTCATTGCCTGGTATAGGGATCCCTTGTGTTCTGCCAGTAGGTCTGCGTCCCCCCTCGCCGTGTCTGCGTACGATTGCATGCCTGCTTGAGCAAAAATGTCATTCAACCCTTGTATCCCTACCAGGTGCGTCAACAACCTCTTCATGTCTCCCACGGCCACCAGAGAGCCCATCATCAAAGCATCGAATTTGGCAAACCAGGGATATGCGCCTTCCTGGAGTGGGGGCAGCTGCGCTGTGATCTCCTCCAGGTCATGTTCATGAAACAATGGTACGTAGTAAAGATGTTGTCCACTGACCACCACCGGCAGGTTTCGTGTCCTGACCGCAGGGCCCTCACTTGGTGTCATTTCCCTGGCCCCTGCCCCCCTTATTAGTTGATACCTGGTGTCTTGAGGCATCGGTGTGGCCAGGCTCGCCAGCTGCAGTTCCAGATGCTGTACCTGGAGTCTCGCGATCTTTCTGACAGTCTCTGTATGCTTACGCTGCTGGGTTTCCTCCTTGGCACGGAATACACCGACATGATGGACCACCAGGCCTGTAAATGATGACAAAGATACACGTGCCACGCCTACCTCCTTCTTCAGTCCCTGCTGTACACTGTCTGGCAAACCCCTTACAATCATGTCTCTCAGGACAGCTTTGGACATGCCATCGTCGTCGACCTGGGATGGTTCACAGCCTGCAATTTCTGCCCACACCTGGTATGCGCGTGTCACGAACCCCTGTGGGTGTTCCACTGCCGTTAAGGGACAAAAGAACACGTCAGCTGGGTTAATGTCCACCGGTCTTGGACACCTCACCGCTTCCGGCCCCCCGTCGGTGACCTCTGACGTAGCTCCTCTTCGTACAGGACCCTCGACACGTGTGGTACGGGTTGCAGTTATAGGTGGGGGACGGTTACCTCTACCCTCAGCCAGCCCTTGCAGTGGAGACTCTGTCACAGGCATCATGTTGGCGGGGCCCCTGGTCTCCCTGACGGTTGGCTCCCTGAGTGAAGCCAAATAAACCCCTGCCCTCTCGTGGGCGGACGCAGCCTCGGATCGACCTCCAGCGCCACGCTGACTTGTACTCAACTCCTTCTCCCCAGCTGTCTCCCGCGCCTCCTTCCCCAACACTGCGTTCACAAAGTCCTCGTCATCCGTGCACCCATCCTCAGACGACCCCGATGAGCTGGAACTGGAGCTGTCAAAATCATGGGCACCTCGCTGCAACATGTTAGCGCGATTCTGCTTGGTGATGAGGTCATAGGTTTTGCCAATTTTCTTTCCTGTTTTAAGGAACAATTTCATAATCTTCTGCTGTTCCCTGAACCTAGACTTCAACATTTTTTCGTAATCGTGCACACTGGCTACCAGACGTTCACTGTTTCCTGGATGAAATATGCTGTCCTGCGGCCAGCATTGACTATTAATGGGACCATGTGACTCCCACCTCCCCAGAATTGATGATAACTTGTCGATAAACTCATCAAGTTGGTAGGAAGCTTGCCGACTAGATGTCGCCATAATCAGTATTTTAAATATTGAGTTCAGAGATATTAAATTACAATAAATGTCACGTCCAATTAACCTTTAAAGTCCTACTTGCAATGCTCCTAAAAAATATCACCTCACTGAAACAGGAAATATACAAGAAACTCCAAACTTGCCAGTCACTTACAGACTGACGACTTGCTTGCGAACTGTAGGCAGATGTGTCCTCAAAAAATGTAAGATGCCCTGCAAATTATGTGAAATGCAACAAACTACTGTATATGTTATACACGAGTCCAGAGACACGTGTGAGAGATGTTTATAACTGACTATAAGCTTAAACAAAACTAACGAAATGGACTATATTAAGTTGGAAGGTAAAAGATACAGCGTTTGACCTAAATTTAGAAAACCCTTACGACACGTCTCCCTTGATCAAGCAGAAAAATAACTCCACTTGTCCACCCTGTCCTGCTTTCTGAAAAAAGAAACACAGATATTTAAAAGACCCCACACCCCCCAAGTATCCACTGTCAGGTCAGAGTTAGTATTTAGACAATAAAACAATCAGACATGCAGTTAGGTTTTGTCCGTTAGCACAAGAAAATGCATGCACCAAAGACTATACCGCTTTGCGAGAGAGTTTAAACAACCGAATGGTTTCTCTCGAACGGAATAGTGACACCTAACTCCACATTCGCTCAATAATAACTACTAAGAGTTCCTTCAGGAAGCTGGCTTCTAGCTTACATTAAACCAATGAAACAAGTCAAAACAATATCAATTTATGTTTACCAAATGTAATTCACTTGACGATTAGCAACTCACAATTGGGGACACACCTAATTTATCCCCACTGTTAATTAAGAATAGTGAAAAAAGACTTGATATTTACACGAATTGATACTCACTCACCTAGTTCCTTGATCCTCCTTCAAACTGAAAGATATAACTCAACACATTATTATCGTACAGCACCTGTTTAACGGAGAGAATCATGCACTGCTCACTATTAATAGCTTTTTAACAATGAGTCATGCTGACACCACAAAATACTGATAACAGATGTCCTGTTACACCAATCAAAAGTAAAATATTGATATCTAAGGCTCCCCCCTAGATACTTTGCTCATCCTTTATGTAAACCATCTTAGAAAGGATGAAAAACTTTCCCGTGCAGATTGAATCCTCCCTTCTGCATTCCCCACCCTTTGTGGATATTGGATAATAATCATCATTATTATTAATAGAATATGTGTGACCTTAAGTCACTGAATCGTAACCTTTGTCCAAGTTACCTCTCACTGAGGTGTCTCCCTATGGAGTCTGTAGGATTATACACTTGTGCACATCTAGTATTATAGTGCAGTAATCAATCGCAGTTCAGCAGAATATTTATAATCTGCAAGCAAATGTGTGACTGTAATTATCATTAAATGTATGTTACCCGCACCCTCTGGTGTACCTGTGAGGCAATATATTACCCACATGGTACCTAAAAGAGAACGTTTTTGAAGGAAAAAAATGATAACTCCCTCCAGCGGCCAACTGGAGAGGAAACCTTAAACAGGAAAGGAATATGAAATGTTAACCACACAATGAGGAAACAATGGGGGAACCTTCATGGTTATACTATCCAAACACATACATCTCCACATAAACAGAGGGCATGGAAAAAGTTCACGCCCCGGACAACAGACAACAAAGGAGTCAGAATGGGGAGTAAGATAGACCAGAAAACACCCAGACCAAGAAACTTAATAACCCTACATCACCCAAAGTCTGTATTTCTGTAGACTTGGGCCACACCATGTTAGTCAAACCTTAACTCTATTAATTAGTCAGTGTAAGGTGATGAAATACACCACACCAATAAGCAAATTCTTTATTAAACTCTTATAAGAGACTCCTCCACATTAAATTTGAAATGACTATAGTTTCTCAGTCTGTGTTTCATCCCCCTCGGACAAAGATAAAGTATTTATCTGAAACCCACACTGCATCCCACCCACTCACTAAAACCCCAGAAATTTACTCACCTTAACACCTACCTTGTTTTAATATATAAATGCATCACTGATGTAAGTTTACATGACCGAGTACTCCCATTTCTACAAGAAACCTGACATGCTGACAACAAATCCTGGACCAGCCAAAAACTATTACCACCACCTTAGTTTGTACATTACTAAAGCGTCATGTCCCTATAAATCTGAGAACTCTACCACAAAACCACATCACCTCATACACACTACATCCTGCTAAAACCTTATTCTAAATCTGCTAACCCCAATTTAACCCAATTACAATTTTAACCTGATCCCTCCATTAAATGTCCATCTCATAACTGCCCATACCTTTCCCCCCACCGGAACATAAATATGTTTCGGCTACAAACACTAACACACACAACAAAATCCTCCTGAAAATTTGCACCAGACACCAGACTAGCAGACAAAGAAAAACAACCCCCGAACCATTACCCCACTCCCAAACCCCCATCCCCCCTCGCTGGCCAACATTCCCACCACCCAAACAAACAAAGACAAATCCAAAATGGCCGCCGACCGACCCCCCCCCCAAACACACTAACATTTACCTGCACCAAAGAACAAAGGCTGTGTCGTTCACCAACACATCCCCCACACAGACAAAGAAAACCAGCGCTTCCTCTCACCACCAAACGCAAAACCAAATAGCTACACACTACGCCTGATTCAGGCCACATAATAAACCACATCAAACGCGTAATTGCCACGCTACATTACACCGCCTCTCCCTTAAACGGAAGAACTAGTCACTCCACCAAAACGCAATTATCTTAGGGTCCCTGCAAAGCGCCTTGCAAGCCCAGACGCTGTTACTCGTAGCCCTGTGCCAACCGACCCCTTTACTAACAAGGAACCAAATCGCACCCCCCAGCAGTAAGAGTGAGTGCATTCTCCGGCACCGGCAGCAGCCACGGCACTGCCACACACCTCCCGGCACGTGCCGCACACCTCCCGGCACGTGCCGGCACCTTCCGGCACGTGCCGGCACCTTCCGCTTCCCGGCACATGCCGGCACTTCCCGGCACGTGCCGGCACATGCCGGCACTTCCCGGCACGTGCCGGCACATGCCGGCACCCCTGCCCGGCACATGCCGGCACCCCTGCCGCCCTGCCACTGTCTTTGGGGGTCTCAAGGTTCGGGGACCCCAGGGACCCCCCGAGATCCCCCAAGGACCCCCGTCTTTGGGGGTCTCAAGGTTCGGGGACCCCCAGGGACCCCCCCGAGACCCCCAAATGGTAACTCTGTTATTTCTCAACCGTTTTGGACGGGGGTGGGCTCGTTGTGATTGAGTAGCCCCCCTGGGGCTTTTGGGGGGTCTCAAGGTTCGGGGACCCACAGGGACCCCCCCGCCACCCACCGGCATGTGCCGGCACCTTCCGGCACGTGCCGGCACTTCCCGGCACGTGCCGGCACTTCCCGGCACGTGCCGGCACCTTCCCGGCACGTGCCGGCACCTTCCGGCACGTGCCGGCACTTCCCGGCACGTGCCGGCACTTCCCGGCACGTGCCGGCACCTTCCCGGCACGTGCCGGCACCTTCCGGCACGTGCCGGCACCTTCCGGCACACATGCCGGCACACATGCCGGCACCGTCCGGCACATGCCGGCACCCCTGCCGCCCCGCCACCGTCTTTGGGGGTCTCAAGGTTCGGGGACCCCCCGAGACCCTCCAGGGACCCCAGTCTTTGGGGTCTCAAGGTTCGGGGACCCCCAGGGACCCCCCCGAGACCCCCAAATGGTAACTCTGTTATTTCTCAACCGTTTTGGACGGGGGTGGGCTCGTTGTGATTGTGTAGCCCCCCTGGGGCTTTTGGGGGGTCTCAAGGTTCGGGGACCCACAGGGACCCCCCCGCCACCCACCGGCATGTGCCGGCACCTTCCGGCATGTGCCGGCACCTTCCGGCACGTGCCGGCACTTCCCGGCACGTGCCGGCACCTTCCGGCACGTGCCGGCACCTTCCGGCACATGCCGGCACTTCCCGGCACGTGCCGGCACCTTCCGGCACGTGCCGGCACCTTCCGGCACACATGCCGGCACCGTCCGGCACATGCCGGCACCCCTGCCGCCCCGCCACCGTCTTTGGGGGTCTCAAGGTTCGGGGACCCCCCGAGACCCTCCAGGGACCCCAGTCTTTGGGGTCTCAAGGTTCGGGGACCCCCAGGGACCCCCCCGAGACCCCCCAGGGACCCCCAAATGGTAACTGTCATTTTTTAACCGTTTTGGATGGGGGTGGTCTCATTTGAATCGTGTCGTGTCCCCGGGGGTGTCTTTGGGGGTCTCAAGGTTGGGGGGCCCCCAGGGACCCCCAAATTGTAACTCTGTCATTTCTCTACCGTTTTGGATGGGGGTGGTCTCATTTGAATCGTGTCGCGTCCCCGGGGGAGTCTTTGGGGGTCCCAAGGTTGGGGGGCCCCCAGGGACCCCCAGGGACCCCCAAATTGTAACTCTGTCATTTCTCTACCGTTTTGGATGGGGGTGGTCTCATTTGAATCGTGTCGCGTCCCCGGGGGAGTCTTTGGAGGTCCCAAGGTTGGGGGGCCCCCAGGGACCCCCAAATTGTAATTCTGTCATTTCTCTACCGTTTTGGATGGGGGTGGTCTCATTTGAATCGTGTCGCGTCCCCGGGGGAGTCTTTGGGGGTCCCAAGGTTGGGGGGCCCCCAGGGACCCCCAGGGACCCCCAAATTGTAACTCTGTCATTTCTCTACCGTTTTGGATGGGGGTGGTCTCATTTGAATCGTGTCGCGTCCCCGGGGGAGTCTTTGGGGGAGTCTTTGGGGGTCCCAAGGTTGGGGGGCCCCCAGGGACCCCCAAATTGTAACTCTGTCATTTCTCTACCGTTTTGGAAGGGAGTGGTCTCATTTGAATCATGTAGCGTCCCCGGGGGAGTCTTTTGGGGTTTCAAGGTTGGGGGGCCCCCAGGGACCCCCAAATTGTAACTCTGTAATTTCTCTACCGTTTTGGATGGGGGTGGTCTCATTTGAATCGTGTCGCGTCCCCGGGGGTGTCTTTGGGGGTCTCAAGGTTGGGGGGCCCCCAGGGACCCCCAAATTGTAACTCTGTCATTTCTCTACCGTTTTGGATGGGGGTGGTGTCATTTGAATCGTGTCGTGTCCCCGGGGGTGTCTTTGGGGGTCTCAAGGTTCGGGGACCCCCAGGGACCCCCCCCCGAGACCCCCAAATGGTAACTCTGTCATTTCTCAACTGTTTTGGATGGGGGTGGGCTCGTTGTGATTGTGTCGCCCCCCCGGGGGGTGTCTTTGGGGGTCTCAAGGTTCAGGGACCCCCCACCACCCACCGGCACATGCCGGCACCTTTCGGCACCTCCCGGCAACTGCCGCTTGCCACCGGCACATGCATAAATAAAAAGTAAAATCACACCTGTGTGAAGTGAGGGGCGCTCTGTGGGCCCATTGCATGGTCCTGATGACCTGATGTTTGTGTCAACATTAAAGCTGTATAAAAGAGATTTCAACCTTACTACTTTTACTACTAGGACTTTGAGGAAAATGTAAAAACAAAAAATATTTGCAAACCGTATGGCACATTTATAATAATTAAAATAAATTTACATTTTAGGGATATCTTTCACAATAATAAAACATGTTCTAGACATTCTGATGATCAAATTTATTTTAATTACTTTTATCAGGGTTAAAGGTCAAAACTTGTTCCAAGAGTCCAGAGATTATCACAGCATTTTAGACCAGTGTTAGGCATATGCTAAAGGTCAGTTCAAGGTCCCTCCTGCACTCTCTCATCCAAGCAGGCAGCAGATATGGGAATGACACGTACTGTATCCCCCTCACCAGTGACCATGCAGCTGTTTGGTGCAAGGAATCGGATATCACATTTTCTAACTCAAAATAAAATTTTACAGAAAAGAGGTTACTATAGGGCTTAGGTGACAAAAATTGGAAAAAACAATAGTCTGGTTTCCTATACAGCAACCACACTAATAATCATTATTTATTATTATTATTACTTTTATTATTTGTATTATTATAGCAACCGTAGGTCGCAGTTTATACTATGAAAACCTGCATCTCACGTCCGTCATGCCTCAATATAGGCATGGGCTAGGGGGGGCAATGCCCCCCTAAATGCCGCGACTGCCCCACCAAACGTGATGGCATGCAAAAATCCAAAATTTCAAAGATATTTCAAGAAATAAATGGTCAGAGCGCTCTCTGCTTGATTAACCAGCCCTGATTTGCCAACCGTAACGTCCCTCATTCAAAGTAGTTACTGATTGGTTAGGAGGTGCAGGGAGGCGCTTCACTTTGCTTGTTGTGTATACAACTATACACGCCGGTCCACACAGCACACGGTCGGACACAGACAGAGCCTGTCAGCTGCTCAACTACAGTTTTCAGTTTTCTTCCGCCGTCTATCACCGAAATTTTTTCTCCAACTTTCTACTTTGTTCTAGTTCTCTCTCTGTCTCTCTATCGCTCTCTTTTGTAATTTGAAATGAACCAATCGACTATGCGCAGATTTCTGGTTGCTAAAGCTAAACCTACCACTAGCAGCGCTGGGATTAGCAGCAGCTCCAGCAAGTCGGGACTCGGGAGAGTGTACACTTTACAGCAGAGACAGAATCACAACCCCTCGTCGGGTGGTACTGCTCCTCGACTCGCCACAAACTCTAACCCCCGGCCCCAAGCACAACCTAGTACCAGTAGTTATTATAGTTGCAAGCACCTGCCCCCGTTGTTCCCAGCCCAGCAGTGGCCGTTGCGGATGATGTAAACATAGGCTTGAACAATATTAGTCCATAGGCTTGGACCAGGATTTTCACTAGTGAGGGACATTCAAGGTGGCAAATGCTATCATGTTTTTTTTCCTAGGTCCTAGATAATATTTCAACATGATAGCAATTCCCAAGTGGTAGCTTAGTTGCAGTTATCAGCCTTCAAAGACACCTACTATAGTTTATAACTTTTTTATATATAAAGCATACACATACAGAGGGAAAAATGAAGAATTATCTGTCTTTCACTCACTTTAACCAATGAACATCATCATAATCATCACTGTCATATCAATTCTTCAGTATTCGTACACACTTGCAGGCCATAAGTTCCAGCACAGCCATTTGGGGCTGGCATGGGGGGGTCAGATCAACATATGGAATAAATTATGTACTGGCCATATATGGCGCGTGTCTTGAGTGGACAGGGTTTCATTAGGTCAGATCAACATATGGAATGTCAGAATGGGTCAGCTCCATATATGGAGATCTAAGGGTGGCAGCGGGGGCAGTGTCTTGAGTCTACAGGGTTTGGTGAGGTCTGGCCATATATGGAGCATATATTGAGTAGATAGGGTTTGATGAGGTCAGATCAACATATGGAATGTCAGAATGGGTCAGCTCCATATATGGAGATCTAAGGGTGGCAGCGGGGGCAGTGTCTTGAGTCTACAGGGTTTGGTGAGGTCTGGCCATATATGGAGCTTATATTGAGTAGATAGGGTTTGATGAGGTCAGATCAACATATGGAATGTCAGAATGGGTCAGCTCCATATGTGGAGATCTAATGGTGGGTGGGGGCAGTGTATTTAATATACAGGGTTTGATGAGGGCCCAGGAAAAAAAAATGCAGGGCACAAGCCTGTGCCGGTCCCAAGCCCGGGTTAATGCAGAGGGTAGTGTAGATATGTAGAGATGAACTGATATGATCATAGCATAGTTTTCTATGCATTTCGGGGGTTTGGGGGGATTTGACACCCCAAAATAATTCTGCCGCGCCGTTTTGCGGCGCGCCCAGTGTCGCGGCGCGCCCAGTGTCGCCCGCAGACAAGTCGCCCCCCCTAGTATTCTACCTGCCCACCTTAGTGGTGCAGGCTAGATCCGGCCCTGCTCCATATATGGCCAGTACAGAATTAATTCCATATTTGCGCTGACCTCATCAAACCCTGTACACTCGCTCCATATATGGCACGTGTAATGGAGACGACTAGATCACCTAGATCTGCATATATGGACCCGGTGACCTCATGGACACCACCATAGATTTATAGTTGAACTCAAACAATTAAGACAACAAACAAAACTAGACAAGAAAATAATAAATACATTACACAACGAAATCTTTACAGAAAATATAAAACAATACAGACAATATAATACAATACAATACAATAATAATAAAACAAATTAATAATAAAAAAGGGAAAAATAAATGTATTACACCTGGGTAATATCAATTTACACTGTATTCACGGAAAACAAGAGAGAAAAAGAGACGTTGCGCTCACACCACAATGGGATTGACAGCAATATGCATTATGTTGAACTCCTGCTTTTTAACTGTGCAGTATAGAAGCTCTTTGCCCTTCTCACCGTCAGGGCGTCTTACTGGTAATTATTATTATTAGCTGGTAATCCAGTCTGGCAGTGTGCCACGGGTTCAACTCCCGATCCCGACGGCCTTTACTGCATGATCACCCCCCCATCTCTCTCCCCATGTCCTGTCAGCCTACTGCCTATACCTATTCCTCTATTAAAAAGTCACACCCGTGTAAAGTGAGGGGCGCTAATATATTAAAGTCTAACTCATGTGGATTAGGTGATGTAAAACAAACATTAAACGCCATTAACAATGAAGAGACAATATTATGTAATGAGGCACATTATGAGTAAATTTTCCCTTCATTGTCAATGGCGTTTACAAAACAAACATTGAATTAAAGACAAACATTAAACCTGTGTATAGGAGGGGCTAGTGCCCTCAAAAAACTAGAAGTGCCCGCTGGCCACCGGCCTACTTGGGAACGATGCAACTTGGGTAGACTACCTAATAATTTCAGAGCATACCTAATAATACCCGTCATAGCACCTGTTTTATCTGTCCGTGCCGCTTTTGTGCCCATACTGTATATCGTCACCTTATTAAACAAATTGCCTAAGTCATTTTTGCAAGGTTTTCAGGAAACACACAAAACTGTGCCAAATGTAGAATATATTATATTTCTTAATTATTTCAATTCCAAAAAATATTATTTATACAAATAAAGGTGTATGTCAATCATGTAACATGTAAGCATAAAATGACTTAGGCCAATATCTGAACATGCCATTTTAACTTAGGCAATTATAAACCTTATTTAGACCAAATTACTTCTGCAGTAAGTGACTTAGGCAAAATGTTTTTATTCCAATTATTTTTAATAGACCATGGTTTAGGGTTAGCCACAGTGTTAAAAATAATATCAGAGCACAAAGACATTTGACAAAGGAGTGAATGAGAGTGAATTTGGAGTGAATGGGAGTGAATGGGAGGTACTGTTACTATGGGACTGATACTATGGGAGTGAATGGGAGTGAATGGGAGGTACTGTTACTATGGGAGTGAATGGGAGGTACTGTTCTATGGGACTGATACTATGGGAGTGAATGGGGCTGAAGTAGTAGTATATATGTATAGTTTATGTCACACCCTTTGACCATGAAATGAACGATGAACGAGACAGTGTTTCTGGATACTGGAGGCTTTATTTTTTATGCCGATATGGATGGCCCAAAGCCTACGTCAAACTGACGAAAACACAAAGAATAAATCATGATTAACATGAGTACCAAATTAAACAAAAAATAAATAAATCATAGCGTAACAAACAAATGCTCGAAACAAACGCTATTTACCTCACTGGCTGCCCATAGCTCAAAGGGCATGAGGAAGGGAACCATACAACTGCATCATAATAACCAGGACTGCAAAGAAACATAATAAACAAAAACGATCAATAAACCTTGTAATGTTTTGCAATGAGGAACTCAAATGTTGACAAATAACTGAATGACATGACACCAAAATAAACAAAACGAACCTTTCATTGTGACACGCTCCGCACGCTAACAAGCGACTGCTCCGTCTCAAACACTAAAGTGTCTGACAGGCGGAAACGCCATGATTGTTCTGTGAGGCTGTGAGTCTACGCCCTATATGTTGACGTAACGGAAATGGGCGTCAAATAAGTGAACTTGAACTCTTAAAGCCTGGTCATTATAACGACAGTGTACATAGTAAATAGATAATATAGAAACGTAGTAAATAGATAATATAATGCATAGTAAATAGATAATATAGAAACGTAGTAAATAGATAATATAATGCATAGTAAATAGATAATATAGAAAATATGGCAGACAAAGTTTATATGTACGTATAGTTTCATTAAATAGATATTCCACTGTTACTGTCTTAGCTTACGTATGTTTCATGATAAATGTTTTTATGTGATGTATTCCCATGCTTTTTGTTCTTGCTTAATGTAAATCGCTCTGGATTAAGAGCGTCTGCTAAATGCCTAAATTGTAAATTGTTGAATGGGAGTGAATGGGAGTGACAGTCCCATAGTAACAGTACCTCCCATTCACCGAACCTTGAGACCCCCAAAGACTCCCCCGGGGACGCTACATGATTCAAATGAGACCACCCCCATCCAAAACGGTAGAGAAATGACAGAGTTACAATTTGGGGTTCCCTGGGGGTCCCTGGGGGCCCCCCAACCTTGGGACCCCCAAAGACTCCCCCGGGGACGCGACACGATTCAAATGAGACCACCCCCATCCAAAACGGTAGAGAAATGACAGAGTTACAATTTGGGGTTCCCTGGGGGTCCCTGGGGGCCCCCCAACCTTGGGACCCCCAAAGACTCCCCCGGGGACGCGACACGATTCAAATGAGACCACCCCCATCCAAAACGGTAGAGAAATGACAGTTACAATTTGGGGTTCCCTG
The DNA here is from genome assembly GCF_963924005.1 of Protomyctophum bolini. NCBI lineage: Eukaryota > Metazoa > Chordata > Actinopteri > Myctophiformes > Myctophidae > Protomyctophum > Protomyctophum bolini. The sequence continues at coordinate 32,757,165 of NC_137870.1, read as the reverse complement.
GGGGTCCCTGGGGGCCCCCCAACCTTGGGACCCCCAAAGACTCCCCCGGGGACGCGACACGATTCAAATGAGACCACCCCCATCCAAAACGGTAGAGAAATGACAGAGTTACAATTTGGGGTTCCCTGGGGGTCCCTGGGGGCCCCCCAACCTTGGGACCCCCAAAGACTCCCCCGGGGACGCGACACGATTCAAATGAGACCACCCCCATCCAAAACGGTTGAGAAATGACAGAGTTACCATTTGGGGGTCTCGGGGGGGTCCCTGGGGGTCCCCGAACCTTGAGACCCCCAAAGACCCCCAGGGGGGCGACACAATCACAACGAGCCCACCCCCGTCCAAAACGGTTCAAAAATGACAGTTACCATTTGGGGGTCCCTGGGGGGTCTCGGGGGGGTCCCTGGGGGTCCCCGAACCTTGAGACCCCAAAGACTGGGGTCCCTGGAGGGTCTCGGGGGGTCCCCGAACCTTGAGACCCCCAAAGACGGTGGCGGGGCGGCAGGGGTGCCATGCCGGCAGGTGCCGGGAAGTGCCGGCACGTGCCGGAAGGTGCCGGCACGTGCCGGAAGGTGCCGGCACGTGCCGGCACGTGCCGGAAGGTGCCGGCACGTGCCGGGAAGTGCCGGCACGTGCCGGGAAGTGCCGGCACGTGCCGGAAGGTGCCGGCACCTTCCGGCACGTGCCGGCACCTTCCGGCACGTGCCGGCACTTCCCGGCACCTGCCGGCACACATGCCGGCACCGTCCGGCACATGCCGGCACCCCTGCCGCCCCGCCACCGTCTTTGGGGGTCTCAAGGTTCGGGGACCCCCCGAGACCCTCCAGGGACCCCAGTCTTTGGGGTCTCAAGGTTCGGGGACCCCCAGGGACCCCCCCGAGACCCCCCAGGGACCCCCAAAGGGGTGCCGGCACGTGCCGGGAAGTGCCGGCATGTGCCGGGAGGTGCCGGCACGTGCCGGAGAAGTGCCGGCATGTGCCGGAGAAGTGCCGGCATGTGCCGGAGAAGTGCCGGCACGTGCCGGCACGTGCCGGAAGGTGTGCGGCACGTGCCGGGAGGTGTGCGGCAGTGCCGTGGCTGCTGCCGGTGCCGGAGAATGCACTCACTGTCTCTCCCCCCCAGGCTACACAGTGTAAACCGCCCAAAACGAACTCGAATTTTCATCAAATAAGGCTTCAGAATACGGGAACACGTCTCACACTGTAGCTAGACAGGATAAGCCCCCTAGCCACCGCTACCAACCACAAAAACACGGTCGCACCCCCGACACGGCCTTAAGCATTCACGGCTTCACAACAGGATGGAACACATTACCCTCCCCCATTACCGTGCTTAAAAGACAAAGGAAAATAATAAAACAAACAGCCATTCCGCGCAGCTAAACCCAGAACTTTCACCATGTGTTAATAAAAGACTGAAATCTATGCAGGTAAATGGTAAATTATTATCAAAGCCCCTAACATTAATGTACTCATAGCTGTGAACACGACGTCCACCCATTACGAGGCGTTTTTACGACAGACAGCTTTGCGCGCAAGTCCGACCTAAAAACCTACAAACAACCAACCAGAATGTAAACAAAGCCTATGAAAAAAATCCCAAACCAGAAACTAAACAAAATGACCCCGGGTAGAAATGTAAACCAACACCCAGACTATTTTGCTATGACCAAATCCAACGAACCATCTACACGCCCACCCGAACGCCACGGTCCAATTAGTTGACACAGCAAGACGCTTGTAGTGAATTCAAAAAACAAAACTCACCCAAACCAAGGCTTCTCGCTGTCTCAAACAAATGTGTTCAGGCTCCAATTTTGTGGTATACTTTCGTTCAGGAAGACACGTTGACCAGCTCCAATTGGATTTGTAAGGATAGACTTTATTTTGCAGGAAAAGTCACTCCGCTCACAGCAAACAACACACGAGAGACAAACACTCTCCCGGACTTCCTGGATAAAACACGCACCGCTCTCTGTTGCCCAAAGTCGAGAGCCCGGTCCAGATAAGCCCCATTTGAACCCCGCTCTCCTGGTTATATACTTATTTCGGGTCCCGCCTCCTCCGGACATGGAAACCAGCCTTCTCCCTGCCTTTTGGCTTTCCGGTTTAGAGAGAGGCGGGACCAGGAAATGGCCCTCCTCACTATCGAGGCTTAACTTTATACAAAATGACTATAATCTAAGGGATACATAGTTACAAACTACCAGAACTTAGATGAAACCTAAGCAATACTCTTATGAAACAGTTAAAATCTAAGCAATGTTTACAACGGAACCATGCATGAATCCGAACAAATTATTTAGAAGGTGATTAACACAGTTTAAAACCCAAACTAGTAAAAGCTATAATCTTATAATCTCCTAGTACATTTTCAATCAATACATCAATTGCACTCCTTATTAATAGTTATAGCTTATATAACTATTTATGATTATAACTATTAATAGTTTAGACTAGACTAAAAGACTAAACTTTTAAGAGTTTGAGAGTCTTCTGAGCAAAAGGTTCTAAGACAATGGCCACTTGTGACGTGTGAAACCTTTTGTTCGGGAGGGAGCTTCAAACGGTTTTAGGACAAAGGCCTGGGCTTTAAGATGCGAAATGTAACTTTACCCCTCTAAGGGGAATCACAGACACTGTGGTTTAATCTTAATAATAATCTTGGTTCATTTATAGAAATTACACGACAACTACATTCTTCACTTCTGGTACTATATGATGTACTGCGTGCGTGCGTGCGTGAGTGAGTGTGTGCGTGCGTTCCATGTGTGCATGCTCATGTTCGTGCCATGTGCGTGTGTGCACCCATGGGCAATGCTAAGACATGCACACATATCCATGCGTGCGGCATGCGTGTGTGTGCGTGCATGCATGCGTGCGTGCGTGTGTGTGCTGCGAGGCTGGGTGCCAGCTGTCAGGGAGTTCAGGCTGTAGTCATTCAGGGGGAACAGGGCCAGGGGAAGCTGCCAGTCAGCCCCAGCGCTGCTACTGCTGTCCCTACAGTAATGATGATGCCAAAGCCCGGCCAACACTACGTGAGCTCATTAAGGGAAAATAATTGGCGTTTGTTAAAAACAACAATCCGCAGGCTAGGGAGACAGGTAGGTGTTTGTCCTTGTTTGGGAAGACACAGTACCCCATCCTCTTATTTTTTTTCCCTTTTTTACCTGTCATCTACCAACAGAAAGAGGTAAACCTCCCAAACATCAGACTACAGGGTCCATACAGGGTCCATAGGGAACTTAATAGTGCGCTGTGCCGCTGGCGAGATGCGGAAAAGTCCAACATATTAACTATAATGCAAATCAATATTAGCATGTCAGATGAGAAGAAATTTAACACATACTGTATAGAAGGGCTCGTTTGATTGCTGTATAATGCTTTACTGCTATAGTGCTAATTGCATCCATTATATTATTCTGTAATCAGTGAAAGACTAATTGAGAGTAAGCCCTTATTAATATTCCAGTTCATGTCAAATATAGTTTTCATGCATATATTATACTGTGTCTTATGTCATAGTGTCGAGGGCTGTCCGAGTACCTGTTGTAGTTACTTTGTACCCTCCCCATCTGTCTCTTTTGTGTCCATATAATACAGCATAATTATGTTTGTTTTCGGCATTTTTTCTTACGTTGATACTTTTCATATCAATACGTTTCTGGAAGTTTCTCCCTTATAGTGAAGATCCTGCAGGGTCTCTTGTAATTGCCCCAGTCTGGTGTCTGAGTGTTATGGTTTAGAGACAGGTAGCTTCCGGTACTCAGCTCTTGGGTGCTGTAGTTCCAGACTCTAGCATTCTGAGATTGTGGAATAGATAGTTGTCTGGCTACGCGAGACCATGGTCATTGTGATGTCACGGTTGCAGACCAGGCATATGTTGACACACACACACACACACACACACACACACACACACACACACACACACACACACACAACACACACACACTCCCCAGTACACATAATTATGCTCACAGTGACATACTCTAAACAACATATCCATGAAACCAAGTCAAAGTCGAAAGACCATTACTTTATCCCCCTCTTTTCTAATTAGAGAAAGGGATCACATCAGGATACAGTAGTTTCCCCCTTACAAATATTTAATTGTTATATTATTCTGACATACTAGTTTCAGAATATCCTGTCATGAAGGCACTTCTGATTCTCAGTAATTACCCAACACTGACAATAACTGTAATCACTTAGATACAACACGAAACAGACGCATGGCAGGTGAAACATGCAACTATAGTCCAGATCACAAGACCTCAAGCCAAAGACACTTTTGAGCTGTGCCTATAACCTCTCCAATGACTGGCCATGTGTGTGTCTGTCTGTCTGTCTGTCGGTCGGTCGTCCAGCTACAATACCGTTGGCAGGTGTTGTTGAGCAGCCAGCCAGTTGAGCGGTGTCGTTGACACATCATTTAAAAGCCCTGGGTTATTACTAGACTGTATAATATAACTATTTGCATGATCACAACTCATGAAGATGGCAGGAGATCATCAATATAGTTTCACATTATATTTTGATATAAAAACACTATTATGCCAAAAATGTATTTTTACAATTTTACTTTAAGTTGTACAGTTGTGCAGTCAGTGTGATAACTTGGACTTAATTGGACTCTTAATTGGGACCCACATTTACACAAATGTATTATGAATTGACCACTTGATCTACAAGCTCAGAATGTGTTTGGGGGAGGGGGGGTGTCTAAACTGTACTTGCTAATACTTGACTGTTTACTACAAGAGTATATACTTTGTCCACCACTGGTGTGTTGTGTGGCTTAAATGTGGGATTATGGTATGTAAGGCTGCATGTGAGTCTGTATGTGAGTGCTGATACCTGCCCAAGAGACGACGTATTGCAATCTCATCTTTTCTTGTATTGCAAATCCATCCATCACCGAATCGTACTGTAGGCCTATAGGCCATAACATTTCAAGCACATGAGAAGAGCACTCACTCAGACAAACAATAATGTGCAAAAAGCTCAGTGCAGTGAATGCTATTAAAGTGGCATGGAGGATCCTAATCCATCTTAATGTCTGGGAGTGGAGTTGCATGTCATGATTACGTTGCCTGCTCCTGTTTCACACATTTCTCCCTAAACATCCGGGGTTAGATTGCGTTGCTGTCGGGCCGAAACCTTGTATGTAAAGAAATGCCTGTGTTCCAATCTACTAGGTATTATTAGACAGGCAGATGTATCCACATTCAACCTGGTCTCTCTATTTTGGGCATGCATGTCAGAGGTGAAGAAAAAAAGTTTTCTGAAGCCTTTAAAAAATAGCATATCTATGCGATGCTTTTGTGTAACACTGTCATACGATGAAGTATAAATAGGGTTCATTAATGTATACAAATATTTCTGTCTGACATTGACAGTTTCCCATGATTTTCCTTGGCCAACACACCTACTGAACATATTTATTATTATTATTATTATTATACTTTTTTACATATTCTTTTATGTCCACAATTCGAATAGTGTGTGCTCGGAATCGGATGCAGGAGCAGGCCACCAGACATTTATGGTGTGTAGTTATGATTGATTTTGTGTCTGCATACTGTATATGTTAATAGTGTTGGAAAAGGGAGACCACATTTTTGTTGAATGGAAAGCATCCCTATTGACAATATGCACACGGCTGCCATCTTGCCAGCAAGGTGCTAACTAGGTGCAACTTCCCATAGACAGCCCATTCATCCAAACAGAAAAGTCCTATCTAATCTAATTGTATTAAATAACGTCAAACTCACCAACATTGCAGCTGTATGAAAAGCTTGAATTATCGTCTTACTATCTGCAAAGTGTTTGTTTCATAAAAATCCACCGTAGACATGTTATGAGCTACTTCGTGTCAAGAAATTCCTTGCAGATGATTATTTTTCTCAGTGTCAGAGTTTGGAAGCACTCGTTACCAGTAACGACCAGTAACAGGTGGTACGCAACTACGCATGGGATGTTGAGTGATAGTCAACGAGCACTTCCAAACTCCAGCACACAAAAGATCATCTGCAAGGAATTTCTTGACAGGGAGTAGCTCATAACATGTCTAGAGTGGATTTTTATTAAACAAACACATTGCAGATAGAAAGAGGATAATTCAAGCTTTCCGTACAGCTGCAATGTTGGTGAGATTAGATAGGACTTTTCTGTTTGGATGAATGGGCTGTCTATGGGAAGTTGCACCTAGTTAGCAGCTTACTGGCAAGATGGCAGCCGTGTGCATATCGTCAATACATAATGGAGCATGAATGAAGAGCCACCGGCAATTCATCTCCCAAAGGAGATTGAAATATAATCATTTGAGGGATGAAAAGAAAACATTGAGGGACATTGATTTACAGGCTTTCATCGACCATATAGCTTTCATTGTGTTTATTGCAGCTTCCAATGAGATTCAATACCTAAGTTCTGTCCAAAAGATCAGAGATATGAGACAGTATTTACAGTGTAGCTAATGCGTTTTGTGAAATGTGTGGAGAGATTTAAATAATAATAATACATTAAAAAAAATTGAATATGGGCTTCTGTCTGATTAATTAGGGAAAGAGAGCATTGTCCTCGTATAATAATAATAATACCGGTAATATAAAGTTCACCATCTCTTAGGATAGTTATTATTATTATGTTTTCCAGCTGATCATTCAATGGCAGGCTTTCAGACAGTGAAATGCAACCTTCTCCAATCTCCATGTTTGTCAAAGCAAATGGTCGGCATTTGTTTTAAGCCATTGGATTCCATTCATTTCAGTACAGTATGAAAATCAACTTGCAATCTTGTAACTTACTTAAAATAGGTATTCCAGCTCACTAAGGTCACATTCCCACCTAATACTTTGGTAGACTCGATACGAATGGGCGGAGAAGTTGGGATTCTTGCATATTTAATTTGCTGCGGTTTGCCTTCACACTGCGCTGTATAACCGCAGCAATTGGAAACGCAGCAGGGACTTTATCAATGTGTTCAATTCATAAACTATAGCCTACAGTACAGTACTACTACACAGTGAAATCTATGGTGTTAAAATTATACTCATAACGTGCATGTGTCATGCCGTCGGGGACTGGATCTCTCTCTCCCTCTCGCTCTCTCTCTCTGGAGTCCGCACGCACTGTTCCTTTGGGCATAGAGGCACAGCGCTACACTGAGCACAGAGACAGACAAAGTCCCCACACAGTGACAAAACTCCATGTTTACGGCACGCACAGACAGACAGACAGACAGACAGAATATTCTGTAGGCTATACACTGCAGTGTTTTTATGTCTTTCCTTAATTCTCGTACTCGTCCTCATTTCGACCAGGGCTTCGGTCTCCTCTTTCGACCACGTCAATCCACGGTAACAGGACATCTTTGCACTGCGTGAAATATGCCTTCTCCGTCTCCAACTGTGTTTAGCTCCTCACCCACATTGTTTGCTTCATTTCCTTTATTTGCTGTGGATTGCATTCCCACCTGCACCGAATCTTAATCAAGTGCGAATGGAAGCGAAGTGAAACCACCGTTTTTGGTCAGAGTAGAATGCGGTTCTTTGATGCGCATTAGGATTCGAATGAGGCTTCACACCTGCCAAACGAAGTGCACTTTACGACAATGTGCAGCAGGATTAGTTTTAATCGCAGTAAAGCTTTCTGGTGTGAAGGTCACCTAATTATCACTGCCTGGTTATTCAAAGACAGACAGGCATTTTTTGATTTGAAGTTTTATATTGTAATCAGCTAAATAATTCATCAGTAGCCCTTTTCACTCCTAAAATTATAATTTTTTCCTTTTCTCTAGCATAACAATACAGACAATTCCATACTGTTTCCCAGAACCAGCAAAACCAACTAGAAAAAACAATCGAGAAACTATTCATTATCCTTAAAACGGGTACAATTAACCACTAAACATATACATTAGGCATGTGTCACGGAATGTATAGTGAAGGTTATGGTGATATTCAGATGTGGCAGCATACATTTCTATGTGCAGCGTCCTTAACAATAGGTATTCATAGGCCTATAGTAGAATAATCAGTAAGGCTCTTCACAGATTGTGCCTGTAGCCTGTTGCCAAAACGAAGGACAATGCATGAGGTTGTGAAATGCCTGGCTGCTCCCACAGGATGCAACTGTGGCAATTCAGTGCAATCAAGGAATTCAGTTTAATGTAGTACAATAATGAATTAACTGAATTTTACATTGACTGGCCACTGCAAAATGTATAATGTTCACGACTTTCAAATGGCAATTAAAACATACTGTGCACTTGTGCAGTTTGACCAGATTTCACCCATTCACACACACACACACACACACTGATGCCGGAGGAAACCATGCAAGGCACCAACCTGCACATCGGGAGTAATTAGAGGTTCAGAGTCTTGCTCAAGGACACTTCGACACTATAACTCTGGGGGAGCCCGGGGTCGAACTGGGAACCTTGCGGTTCCCGTCCGGTCACTCTACCCCTGAGCCACTGCCGTTATTAATGGTGCACAACCTTAATCTGACAGCAAAGGAGTGTGTGCATGGTTGTCGTCACCAAACCAACACAGCATGCTATGGCAAGCTTTGTGAATTCAAATCAACAAAATGGTCTAAACTGTTTATCCCTTGAAGGCTGCAGGAACCTGAAAAGAGGTCCCGTTGCTTTTACAGCATGTAATACGATTGCATTCATCAGTCTTATGCTCATCACAACCGATTTTGGTGGGACAGGTGGACTATAAAAGTCTGAAATGGTTGGCATCAACATGCAGCGATCCTCTTCCCATCACTCACAAAGTCACACATATGAGCTCCATTCCTATGTCTCTACTGCCCCAGCTCAGTCATTGCGGCAAGAGACATATTCCTCCAATTTCTATTTTGTCATTTCTAACTGAGGCAATCCACTGAATTCCCCTCTGTGTACCAAAGTAGATGTCAGAGAGAGAAAGGGACATACGCATACACACGCGCGCACACGCACAATCACACGCACAATCACACGCACACGCACACGCGCACGCACACACACACACACACACACACACACACACACACACACACACACACACACACACACACACACACACACACACACACACACACACACACATTCAGAGAGAGAGAGAGAGAGAGAGAGCAGGGGGGGCACTAATAATCTTCTAAACTTAACAGGAGCTTCTTCTTCTTCTATGCAGCGTTTGCTGCATAGAAGTTTTCACAATCTCCATTCCTCAAACCCCCTCATGGCATTAGCCTCTGAGGAAGATAGAGAAGAAAGGACAGGCTTAATTTTCTATTTTTCTCCAAGTATACGGCACGGGACGCACAGCATTTATCTCTCCCCAGATTTGCACTTTCAAGTAGGCAGTGTGGGAAGGATGGGAAGAGAGCAGTAATGTCGTAGTGGTGAATGCAATGGATGTAGTGGCAATTGTCACTCACTCAGTCACTCACTGCCTGTATCTGGAAATAAGACAGAACAGAATTAGCATGTTAATTCCTACAGTGTCTGTCTAGAGTAATGCACGCTACTCATGCTACATTCATTCTACATATTACTAGGTATTTTCAATACTGTCAAAAGACGGTCCTCTCTCGATTAAACTGATACGGAGAGGCTGTATTGTAGTGCAAATGGAATCATGAATATATTGCCACATAGAAAGGCACATGTATATCTGTATTTTGAGATGACTATTTATTATGCAGTGACCATAAGTGTTTAAACCAACCAAGACTGGTTTAAGTAGGTGAATTGCTTAATGTTAGACAAAATCATAGGCAAGACAATGTCATACATGTAGCAGCAGGTCAGTTTTATTTTTACACAAATGCCATCAACGACAACTACATTACTACAGTGTACCATTATAGCCTACCCAGTGAAATGTTAGGAAGCAAGCAAGGTATGTAGATATGACAATATCCCCCCGGGTATGCATCCAATCAAATTGTATTATTATGAAGAAACAATTGCCTACAACATTTATAGGTTATACACACAATAACATGTCATTAAAATTGCATGCTGGAACGGATGCAATTTGAATGTAGTGCTGCAGATAATAAAAATGGTTTAGGAAGGAAGGAGTATTGGATCGAACAAGTGCAAACCTGACATATCTAAATGTATTTGTAAAGATAGTATTTGTAAAGATACATTAATGAACAGAGAGTAAATAATAATATCATATCATATCATTATAGCCAGTGGGCAGTTTACGAAAACAGTTTCATGAAAACGAATGACTTCTGTGGGCAGTGAGTGAGTCTATGTCTAAGTATGTATGCTTACTATATCAAGAATACACAGAGATACAGGCAAGACAACCATTTTAATGTCACAATAGCTATAACAATTGCACCAAATGTCTTTCAACATGGTTAGATTGTCACCGCCACGGATGTAGATTGATGTTCAAAAATAGATGCCCTGTTTGGCCGTTTCACTTGTAATGGTGTCTGTGGTTTGATGTGACAAACAGGACATTCACTCCACTGGCAACACATGGCTGAGGTTTGATGTGACAAACAAACAAAATACATTTTCTGTCTACAAAAAAAGAGATTAAAGAAAGAGATCTGTGCATGATAGCATAGTCGTTATTGTACAAAGACTGCCACGTGCATGTCCTGAAAAACACCCAGTAACCAAATTGGTATAAAAACACAAACATTAACTAATGTCTATGTCTAAATAGAAATATCTTCTACCTTTAATTATGGCTTAATATAATACTGTACTATATGCATTGCCTCTGCATAGCTGTAACGACTCACTGAGTCTAGGATATAAGGCAAGGATGTTTAATAATATAACAGTGAGAATTCTATAGAAAAATACCTATACCACACACTTTAAACGGCGTGTAGCAATTAACTCCTGTGGGGTTTTCTCAATGAATTAATTAAATATAGCAACTCTTGCAATGATGTTTTACTCCATGAGTAATCTTTCCCTGCACGGAGGGTGCGCTGTCACTAGCCTACTCTACTCTAGGGTTTTAACTGAATGACAGCGGCCAGGAGTGAAGACCTCAGGGTGCTGCCGGTTGGAGGAGCAAGATGAGGAGCAGGCAACCAATGGCGGAGCGTCGGGAACGCGCACACATACAACACAGACCCATAGCAGACCCACATACCTACAGCCATAACAATAGCCCCAATAATTCCTCACACACACACACACACACACACACACACACACACACACACACACACACACACACACACACACACACAACACAACACAACACAACACAACACAACACAACACAACACATGCATGTGCAAGCACGCACACATTTTCAATGCAGACTATAACATCTACTCTATTTTTACTCTACTATTTGTGAAGAATGTCTGCAGGGAAATGTAGACATTCCTCTTGGGAGTTGGGAGATAACTGTCCAGATTAGTTCTACATTGCTTTATCTGTAGAGATATATTAATGCGTAACTGTGAACAACCAAGTATGTGTTGAAAAGATCTGCTACAAACTTTGACTCCATCCGGTTTTAATGAGTGCGACTTTATATAGTCCCTCTTATCTCTGAAAAGAAGCATTGTTTATGACTAGCCTGTTCTGTTCCTTTATACGTCAGCTTCAATGTCTCTTTCTCCCCAGACAACAGTATAGATCGTATGATGTATCATCCTTGCCTGCACCCCATATCGTGCTAGATAAATAAATTAACATGTTTACCATGTTATATTTAATATCTTTACTACTTTTCTACTACTATTCTGACACGTTGTTCCATGTCTTTAGGCTATACTTTACAACAGTGCTATAGCACAAATAAACCATTATCTTCATTACTACACGACAGTTCAGCAAAGTGAGTCGCTTTGGAGAACCGTCAGATCACAGTCTCATGGGGGGGGGTAACAGCTGTTATGGGAGGAGCATCGACGTGTGTAGAGATAATTGTCCCTGTGGGGATTGGTTGAAATATGCAAGGCAGAGGTCGGTGCTTTACTGGGTTCGGCCAGTCTGGCAGTGGTGGAAAGTAACTAAGTACATTTACTTAGTTATGTACTGCACTTAAGTACAATTTTGAGGTATTTCTACTTTACTTCAGTATTTCCCAATTTGCAATACTTTTACTTCTACTCCACTACATCTTATAGGAAAATATTGTATACTTTTACTCCACTGCAATTATTTGAAACCCTGAGTTACTAGTTACTTTTCAAACATACTTTACTCACTTCAGCCCTATATTAATTTCGGCCATTTGAAAATAGCCAATCTACAACCACAACATGTGTCGTGATGCAGCACATTGTGAGCTTGTAGATCTGCTATTTTCAAAAGATTTGTGAAAGATTGAGTGAAATATTATTATTAATAATAATAATAATAATAATAAAATAAACAGTCCTGCACAAGAGAATCATGGCATAATCTTAATGTGTCCCATTCTCTCTCTCTCTCTCTCTCTCTCTCTCTCTCTCTTTCTCTCTCTCTCTCAATTTCTTGTGTAAACAAACTCGGCCTCTCTCCGTCCTTGACTCTGCATCTTGTTATCCATCTTCAAGGATAGAGGAGACTGGAGAGCGTGGCTAGAGGGAATTATAGTAGTAGTCATATATGCACAGAGAAGGTCCATAGTATACTCTGGTCTGTGCTGGACTTGAACCGTCCACGGTCCAGTCCACCCTCTGGTTCCCTATAGACTGAATCTGCTACCACTACTAGCACAAAGGGAGCGTTTTCTAAGAGCGTTTCCACAACACGTTTTTGTAGGCTCTGTTGTGGTCATTATTTCAGAAAATGCTCTTACTGCGCCAGCAAAGATTTTTTTCTCAGGAACACATTCTTTAAGTGCGGTACTTGAGAGGGTACATTTGGAGCAGCACTCACTTGTTGACAGTATAGTTGCAGGTTTACGATGTAAAGAGGAAGAAAGTAAAAACGGAAACTGGCTATACTGCCCCACTGACTCACATTACGAAACACTAGTGTGTCTACACCAAATCCACTGTCAGGTTATTTGTCTTCCATTTGGGGGTACAAATATATAGAATACGAATAAAGATATCTAACTAAAGCAGTATTAATGGTTAAGGCATTTGAATGCTTGCTGATGGGACACTTTGAAGTGAGTCTTTGCTTTAGTAGAGTGCTCAGTGAATCTCAAAAGCTGCTACTATCTCAAACGGCCAGCCTGGGTTCGTTTTTTCTTAATCACAACTAGGCAGTGACTATGTTTTATCCAGTGAAGCCTCCTTTTTTGGAGCTTTGCACCCAAATCGTGTAAACAGCAATGGTGTAACTAAGTGCGGGGAGGACTGGGGGGACTTGAGCATGCAAGAATGGAGCAATGGAGAATGATGTTAACTAATGTGGGTATCAATTAACGGTGTTTGTGGACAATGAAACATACTTTGCATACAATGTAAACGACCATGGTGCCAGGCAGGGAAGTGGATGGGGAGCTGGTGAATCTCTAGGGAATGTGTGTGTTCAGGGTCTAACTAGGCAGAATGGGGACATGCATATTGAATAATTAGTGAGGCAAAAGAATAGAGAGACAAGACAAGGTTCCAATCAGGGAGAAAGAAAATGTACAGAAGAAGAATAGCTCTGACAAGCCTTGGAATGTATAAGTTACACGTGACCCAGAGAATATAGCTCTGTCACTCGATGAAGTGAAATGCAGAGTATGTGTTGAGAGAGTCAACGGCCTTGGTGGTGATAAGCCTTGCTGAGACCCAGCACAGTTAATGAATTGACGTTACACCAGGATCAATGGCAAAGCTCTCAGTGTCTGAAAAAGTACACTTAATGATAAGGGATTACTCTCTTAAGATCGAGGTCTTTTTCCATGCTCTCATCGCCCCACCCTCACCTTTCTTCTTCTTCTCTCCCCAAGCAAACATTTCTTTCACCACATTGTCCTTTCTCTTTTTTGCACTACCCTGCCTCATCTGAAAGGGCACACATGCAACGAGGCACACATGCACCACCACAGCACACCACACATGCTTTCCATTGCAGAGTAATTGCATCAGATAGCTTTATGTAAATAACAGTAGCCTGTTTGTGTTTATGCACACTTAGTTCAATTGTGGGATAGCATCGTGAGTCTGTGTTGCGTCTGGTTGTGCCGCATATTTTACTGGGGCCTTTGCAGTTCATTGCATTGCGTGCATTCATTCACACCACATGCACGCATGCATGCACGCACGCACACACGCGCATGCACGCACGCACACACACACACACACACACACACACACACACACACACACACACACACACACACACACTGCACTGCATTTCTCATTTCTCCATGCCTATCTGGATCCATTAGGAGCATCAATTGACTCAATTCTATTGTGCACATGGGTGTGTCGACACTATGTGTAAGACAGCTACAGAAAGAGACACGAAGAGCAGTGTGTGTGTGTGTGTGTGTGTGTGTGTGTGTGTGTGTGTGTGTGTGTGTGTGTGTGTGTGTGTGTGTGTGTGTGCGCGTGCATGTGCGCGTGCACGTGCGTGCGTGTATCATTATACATACATGGAGCCAGACCAACTCTAGGAGCCAAACTCACCTGCAATGAATAATTGATCTGTTGAATCTGGGGCACATGAACAGTTTGTATGCAAGGGCAGTAGTTGCTGTGCAGCAGAGGTTCTTTACCCTTTTTTAGGGGATACATGTATTGGGTGCCAATGAGAGCAGAGAGAAGTGAGTTAGAAAATGGTATCTTTAAGCACAAAAAATAGGACCGCTACAGTGCGCTGATGTACCCATATACAGTATAGCTAACTCAAGTTCTACATCATTCACCTAGAAAAGCTTGATGAATGATTTAGACTAGAGGCTGAGCTATCATTTCATATTACATGCACTGCATGTGCATATATTATGTAGGCTATATATGTATGTATGTATGTATGTATGTACAGTATGTACACACACGCATGCACGCACGCACACATACACACACACACACACACACACACACACACACACACACACACACACACACACACACATTCTATATATTGTTGCTGTCGGATGGAGCCATATATGTCCAAAACTGTTACTTTTCAGAATTTCAATGAAAAAAATCACACGTGTGAAGTGAGGGGCGATCTTATCATCATGACGTAAAATAGACACTATGCATATTTGCTCAGACACTATGACACTATTCTCCATTCATTGTCAATGGAAATGTAATGTTTGTGTAGGACGGAAATCAACACTAACAGCTGCATATAGGATAAAATCACACCCGTGTGAAGTGAGGGGCGCTCTTATCAACATACATCATACATCACAGCCAATCACAAGCCAATGTTTGTGTTTACACAAGTATACCCGGAAAGCTGGGCATAGGAGGGGATAGCGTCCGTTAAAAATAACAACAACAGCTGATCTGAAAGCTCAAAGCACGTTGCAATGCAACATGTTTTCATGGCACCGACTACACAGACAACCATGTGACTGAATGACTAATTAAATGCATCTTTAAAGGCTTTAACGTGTCACTGAATGCCTCACCTATAACACCACCACCAACATGACTCACTTCATTCTCACCTGGTGGGCCTTTCAGAACTGGTCCAGAAGTATAGCGCTTCTGAAGAGGAGGGATTCAGAGATGAGCACATAATGGCTTTGAGTATTTTATTATTGTTAAATCACAATAATGAAAACAATGCTGCATGCAAACATTAAAGTGATTTGACCCCTTAAATAGCCGCTCCAGTTCCACAATGTTAGACTAGTAGTGAGTGATGCTAAACGACATAATGCAAGTGTTGCATTATGATAGATTAAGACTCTCGTATTGTGCTGAAATGGGTGTTGGGTAGTCATGTACTTTTATGGAATATACTGCAGGCAGCATCCATTCATTTGTTGTATTTGTTTTGAGTACTGTTTTATTGACTGCTAAGATGTTAATTAAGGATCTGTATAGCAATGCATCCTCCTGGTGGACTTGAGCTAGCTATGTGCCCATGGGACTTATTACCACAATGTCTCTGTGGCTAAATTACCTAAAATGATCCATTAGAAGAGATTGCAAAATAATCAGACCGCAAATGGACCTCCATGCAAACCCTATTCCAGTTGTTTAACCACTAATACATTTCCCTTCCCCATGTTCAGCAATCAGCAGCTGCCTTGACATGCTTCTATAGTCCCTTAGGTTTGTCAGGCTTTTGGTCCGAGCATTAATGCATTAGGACTAATGTAATGACTCTCTGACCCTATCTGTTTCAAAACACTGCTTGGGTGGCGCAGTGGTAAAGTCCCTGCCGACCACCATGGAGGTTGTGGGTTCGAATCCACCGTGGTGCATCCGGCTTTGTCACAAACATAATATAGGCTTGTATTCGGGGGAGGGAAGCCGGGCGTCGGGGAGGGTGATAAATCAGTCACTGTATGTAATCCTACGGGCTGGGGCACCTGTCAGCACGGAGTGTTGGGCGGGGGGGTCCTGACAGTCCTGTCACTGGCAGGTGAGTCAGTATAGGATACAACAGCGGTGAAAACTCCCATTTCTGAGTAAGGCCATTCTTCAACAGCTGCTGTCTTTTATTAAACAAAAAAACCACATTTAAGAAACATTATAGGGGCAATAAGGATAAATCAGTGTGATACAAGGGAGTGTGGCGAGTTCTAAAATAAATCAGGGATTCCAAAAAGAAGTGCCCATCATTTGAGGGTGGTGATGCGATGCTGGCAAACAAGCTGAATGCTTTCTATGGACGGTTCAAGGAATACTAACCTGGCACCTGCATGGTGTCGATTGCCCAGCAACCATTGTAGGAAGGGGTTGTTACACCCCTGATACAGCTGCTGTAGCATGCTAATCCTCTCCTCAGGTTCATGGGTTCCAGGTTCTTTATTGTTACGTTGAGGTACGGTACAAAAATTACACTCTTGTGAAGTGAAGAGCGCTACATGATGCATCAATGTTATGCATCATCACATTCTGGCCAATCGCAATTTGCGTCTTCACTTTTTATCCTCAAGTATGTACTTTGCTCAGCCAATCAAATTATCACTATGGGGTGATCAGCCAATCATATTATCATCGCTATCATTCAAACAAACAAACAAACGGTGGGAATAATTATTTTAGTTCAGCAACTCAGATATTGCAGTAGCATAGTCACATAACAACAATAATGATAGGAAAAAAGATGCAGTACATACTATACTGTACACCAGAGGTTCCCAGCCACTGGTACGTGTAGCCTACCTGTGCTGGTACGCAGGACCGGTACTGGTACGTGAGAAGGGAATCCCAAGTTTTCCCAACCGTGAATCTTTAACCGTGCGTCACCAGGATCAATGATTATGGTCAATGACAATGATATGACATTATGCTGTGATATAATAATATAGCAGTGGGTAGGCTACTTGAGGCCAGTCAATTGTCTTCCGGGTTTTGGTACACACTACACACACACACACACACACACACACACACACACACGCCGGTCCGTGGTAATAGTACACAACAGATTATACAACCCTATACTTTAGGTGAACCCATGGTGTTTTTCCAGCGCCTTCCAGTGTCAGCGCCAGCGTCTTCAGCCAACATTTCGAGTTGGGTTTAAGGATTCTAGGGGCCGCTAATCCGGTCCATTCTTTTCTTCTCTTTTTTTTTGGCCGATATCATATTGGCACCAGATAGAACTCTTCTATCAGCTGAAGGCGCCAGCCCTTCTTGTATACATTAAAGACTATGTTTAGACTATGTTATACCAGAGCCTTCTGAGTCACACCATTAAGCCTGAAAGCGAATAATTAGCCTCTACACCGCTGCAAGCTATACAGGAACTGCATTACAGATGCCCTGTATCACTTTGAGTGAAATACATGAACTACATGAATACACTTTGGATGATTTATATCTTTGGTGGAACCATTAGTTTAATTTGGGCAGTGCAGTGAAATAATGCCACAGGGAAGGCAATATATTTGAATCATTTAGCGTTGTGCTGTTATGATAAATGGAGGTAAGTTAGTGGCGCATAGTCTTTCCTCAATAAATGTCCTCGGCTGTAGGGTGTGTGTGTGTGTGTGTGTGCGTGCGCGCGTGCGTGGCGCCGCGTGCGTGCGTCGCATGCATGCATGCTCACATGTGCATACATGTGTCACATCTATCAATATTTCTCAACCGAAAGCTATAAAGGTATTGAACCTTAAGTTGTGGGCACCAAAAATATGCAAATATAATTTGTACCTATAGTCATTAAAGTGACTCATTAAAGTGATTCTAACTTTGGTATTAAATATAATTATGTGACTCGCTCAGGTGTCCAACTCAGCTTCACTTTTGAATTCAGTCTCGGTAACTAATTACAGTAGCTCTATTCATCTGCACGTGCTTCACACACTTTTATCCAGACATGGCACTGCTTATGTAGAAGAGCCATTTATAAAATAGGCCCTCTGATTCCTAAACCCAGAAGAGGATGGGTTTTACACTATTGTTTGTGCAAGCATGTTTTTTTGTTGAGAAGCAACATGGTCAGTCATCCTCAACTGTCTGACCTTGGTTTCCAGGTGTCTGCTCTCTGCAGTTTAAGTTGAGGGAAATCTCTCTATCCTAATTGTCTACCACAATCTTTCATCTCCCTTCCCTTCTTGCTTCCCTCATGTTGTTCTCTCTGCTCACCTTCTCTGAGCCCCATCTCTCACAAGCTGTGAGTCCAAAGAGATTTACTGGCAGGGCCAACGCTGCTCACCATATCATATGCCGATAAAATAAAAAGCACTTAACAGACATAAACATCAATAATGAAGGAGTCAATTTATTCATGACAGACTCTGTGTGCGTGGCCTTCAATGCTCATCTCTCTCCATTGCAATTTAACCAGAGAGGCGAAGAAGTGATAATCCAATACTATAAAAGAGATGTAACCAAGAGTGTTATCAGAATTGCTTTAACTGAATTAAGTAGTAAGTGGACACTGGACAACTGAGTTTCAAAGCACAGAGGACAGCAGGATATCACATAAAGTACAAAACATTGACAATATTCACACTGCGGCCATTTTGTTGATTATGTGGTGAATATTTTCATTTAGTTTCATTGCATTATTCAGTCTGAAAGCCCTCTCGGTGCAGCCCTTTTCTGAGTTGGGTGCATGGCCAAAGTGGGATTGGTTCATACTGGATTAACCCGATTGGGCCGGTTAGTTTTTCACTCGCCTTTCTACAGCGTAACCAGACCCTGAATGCGAGGCTAGCGATTCAGGCCAGGGGCTGAATCTATACACTACAGCAGGGGTTCCCAAACTCTTTTGGACCAGGTACCCCTTTTGGGGTAGATATTTTTCCAGGTACCCCCTCATCCTCGCAACACGGATAACAAATAAATGTATACGTCTAAATGTAGACGTTTAAATGTAGACGTCTAAATGTAGACGTCTAAATGTATACAGACTTCTAAATGTAGACGTCTAAATGTAGACGTCTACATGTGTACGTCTTCTCTTATGGGGGTCCCTGGCATATCTTTTCAAATGGGGGTCCACGGGCTAAGTAGTGTCAATTTGGGGGTCCTTCACATGAAAAAGTTTGGGAACCACTGCTTTAAACACTTTAGCACTTTATGAACATGAACAAAATAGATGGGTCCCCCCTGGAACTCCCTCAGGTACCCCTGGGGGTCCCCGGACCCCACTTTGGGAACCACTGCGCTACAGGACTTCCCAAGTATGACATATATTTGACATAAGAGTATATGGCGTATACCGTATAGGAGCAAAATGGTCACCGTGTGAATGTACCACAGACTAATAGGCCTACAGGCCTATTATGGGAAACGCTGAACATTTTCATTTCAACTACTGTGCTTTCATTACACTTTCAGAGTTAAAATGAACACTCAGTATAGGTATGCATGAGTAATCCCACATTTTCTGATGTGTATTCTCCACTTACTTACTTACTCCTCTTCGTCTCCTATGGGACATAAGGCTTCAATGAGCGCTCTCCATTTCATCCGATCCCTGGCAGCATGGTGCGCCTCTCCCCAGCACAGGTTCATTTGTTCCAGCTCCTGCTCCCAGGTTTTCTCTTTCCTGGTGGTGTCCATCTTAAGGCCACCTTTGTGATGTGGTCCTGCTTCTTTCTCAGCTTCATTCATGTCCAAGCCATCTCAGGCGTCGATGTGTAATCTCCTTGGTGATGCTCTGGCTCCCTGTTTGTTCATTATTAGAGATTTTATTTGGCCAAAAGATCTGGCATATTCTCCGGAGGCGTCGATTGTGGAACAAGCGCCAGGTCTCGGAGCCGTACAGCAGAACAGACTTTACATTACTGTTGTATAGGAGCATCTTGGTTTTAAGGCTGTATTGCTTTGACCTCCAGATGGAACGGAGTTGGGAGAAGGCACCCTGAGCCTTTCCCAGCCTTGCCTTTATGTCCTTCGATGCCCCGCTGTCCTTACTGAGGAGGCTGCCCAGATAGGTGAAGTCTTCCACAAACTCAAGTGGTTCCTCGACTTTGCAAAATTGTTAAGCCTGTCAGGTATTCTCCACTCCAGAGGAATAAATCAATGCGAAAAGTTTTAAACGGTATATGAATGTGTTCACAAAGAAAAGATGAGGGAATTGTTACTTTGAACACAATCTGGGAACCCATTGGGTAATACATTTCATTTTTATTTTGCACATAAATAAAAACTAAACAAAAAAAGGAAAAACTAGACATTTATTTCACTTTGTTTTTCCCTCTGGGGCACCACCTCCTTTTATTTGTAGAGAAAGAACTCAGTTTGGCTCCTATCTAGCCTCGCAGTGGCCATATAGCCAGGCTAGCTCCTTTCTTAGTCTACTTCCTCCTGGGTGCTTCTGTGTTTATTCTTAATAACAACATTACATGTTTATGGCAGTGGTGCAGAATCCAAAACTCTTTAAAACTGAGCTCCCTGTCGGTCAGTTCAAAGGAATGCTCCAGAACATTTTTCACCGTGATTGCTCCTGCTTCAATTGATTTATCTCCACCTGGAGCAGTAATATATAAAAAAAAGTTTTTCAAAAGTCTGCCTCCTGGTGGCGCTATAACAGGCCGTTCTGGAAATGTTGGGGCAGAGGTTCATCGTTGGCATCCAGGGAGTGTTTGTTCAAAATTTGGCATCGACCGGGTTAACGGTGCCGAAGATTAGCTGTTCACAGACAGACGGACGGACGGACACATGGACGGACGGAGTGCAAAACATACTCTCTCCCCAGCCATGCCTTCGGCCTGGTGGAGACAATAAAGGTGATTAACAGGGAACGGGTATGGCACCTCCTGGAAACTCAGGGCAACAGTTATGCAAAGAGCTGTAACTATATAGTTTGAAAAGTTCATATTTTGGCCTGAGGGTTTGGGCTTAAGGACAGGTCAAGGGGTCACTCAAAGAGCGTGAATGTGCTCAGCAAGTTTCATGCCAATCTGCCCAACAGAACAGATGTTCAAATAACTTGTGTGCAAGTGGAAAGTTTGGCCTGAGGGCGATGCTAGAGGAAAGGCCATGCAGCCGGGTCACCTAAATCACTAAAGTCATCCTCCTGAGAGAATGACTGAGAGTGAGTTTCATAGCAATCCACCCTGTACAGTTTGAGATGTCTGAAAAAAAGTCCAATGGCAGTCCCTCAGTCAAATAAAATCGGTAGGGTTCATTGCCTGGGGAGTTTGATGGTGCACAGAAGATTCCATGGCAATCCGTAGTTTAAAATATATATATATCTTGTTTGGGACCAAAGTGGTGGTCCGGTGAACCAACCAACTGACTGACAGACCAATTGTTGTGACTTTAGTAGACCAGGGCTTGTCAAAGTGGTTGCCGTGGCACCCTAGGTTGCCTTAACGCAAGTCGTGCCTCAGAATACTTTGATAATAATATTTGGAATGTATAACCACTTCAGTTTCACTTAAACCCTCGAGACTTAGTTAACAGACCTGAGTTACACTGTTATTTTTCCAACTACACCAACCAAAAATAGCAGAACTACAAGCTCACTATTTTTGGTTAACATTATACCCCCAAAATAGGAATATCCTGAGGTAAATGTCAAGTATAAAGTTATATATAAGACGTTCCTGTAATGCAAACTGATATTCTCTCAAGTTTTCCACAGTGACACACACTGTATCTTTAGGGGGAAAGATTTGCATATCTACGTACCGCAATATATATATACGTTCATTCAGTGGAATTTCGGGGAGCCGTGGATGAAAGCGTTATATCCAGGTGACATGATGAGCCAAAACGGTTTGAGAATTGCTTCATGGTGTGGTCGTTTATACAGTGCTCCTTTATTACCAGACTTGTGTGACTGATGATTTAGTCTGCAGTATCCCTCTGTAAACAAACAATGTGACACCAAGGTAGTATCACACAACAAAAGTTCCAAATATTAAACACATGACAGTCCTACAGTAGATCTATCAAAGCAGTGGCCAATGGCATAACAAGTAATAATAATAAGGGTATCAGTATGCTTACACAGATGAGAGTGAATCAGTACATTTACAAATTAATCTCAATTGTGTCCATGGCATACCACCCTTTGAACGTTTTGACCCAAAATGTAATCATATCTTTGAAACAGCATACTGATAATTCTATTGACCATGAATTGTGACCGTGAATGTGTTGACCCCCAAATAAATCTCTTTTGGGCAAGCCACCCTACTGATTAGTCCCTCCAGGTCTTATGCCCAAAATATGCCCATCCATTCTAAGTCAGCTTGCTAACGAACAGGACCAATTGCAATATCTTGCCACACATTGCTACAGGCAAGGTGATTAAAAAAAATACAATATACGTTAACTATGCAAACTATAGACAGTATTGGATCTTGTTTTCATTGGCAATATGTTATTATCTGTTGTGTTGTGTTGTGTTGTGTTGCACAGCATCTTTAGTACTATTTTACATATACTATTACCTACGATTTACAGATATGATGTCATATTGTTAGTATTTAGTAATAACAGAACTCTGTTGAATTGTCCTGATGACACCTGGATTTGATTGCCCATGTTGTATAATGGCGTACATCATAATTACATTGCATAGTTCCTAGATGTGCACTCCAGAAGAGTCATTTGAATCAATAGTATAATTTATTGCTTTATCTGCTTATACGATCATGTTGAGCACGCATAAACACATTCTGAAACGGTCGTGAGCAATAGTGTTATTTATGGTCAGCCAATAGCAAGAGTAAAAACACCAGGATGCTTATCAAGGTCCTTGGAGAGACACAGGAAATTGAGTTTGTCCAGTTTAACGTGGGCAGAGTCACGGCCTGCCACAGACAGACCGTTTCCCTCCTATTAGCAGAGATGTGTTATTCATGAGGGCAAATCTGGTGTGAACTATGTTTCATTGATATTCTACACAGTCATTTTTCATTGTCCGTCCTGGGTCCTAAGACTCTTCTATTTTATTCATTTATTTATCATTTCCCCCTTTGTGTATGCAAGGAAGAAAGGAACTTGGAAAAATGTGGGGTTGCAGGGTTAAACTTCAGACCCAGTCTCAAGCAGTTTAATCACTATCTTTGTAACGAGCTATCAGCTGCACCTGTCATCATGAACCCGGGAGGAAGTGGAGACCTCGGAGGGGAGGGGAGGGAAGAATAGGAGTTGAGTATAGTGACTAGGGTATTTATACACATCTCAGACCAAAAAGAAAATAGTCTCCTTTTCAGAGCATCTCCTTTTATTCTGCCAAATTCCAATAGGCATGAATAGAATATACATGCACCGTCGTATCCAAAGCTATTTATATAATACAATTTCAGCTGAATAGATCATTGTGTGAGAACATAATGCAGTTATGACACAAATTAATGTTTTACTTTTTCATTTTTATGACAGCAGTTCCACATCACCCCCCAGTAAGCAAGTGCAAGTGCTATTACAGTGAAACACAGTCTGCATAATACTCTGAGCAAGCACTCTTTCTCCACGTCACGTGTTCACAATCAGCCTCATTCATTCCTTAATCATGCATTAAGCATGCAGGCTATACATATAACATGCAGGGATTTTTAGCTTGTCAATGCATGTCTGTGCACGATGTATCGCGTGTGTGTGCGTGTGTGCGTGCGTGTTTGTTTGTGGGTGTGTTTGTGCGTGTGTGTGTGTGTGCCTGCCAAGCACAGCTGTGCAAGTGCATTGGGGTGATGAGATCAGTGGGCTGACAGGTGCGAAGTGCAAAATCTCTCGTGGCAGTAGTGTAGTTTATGCATGAGACACAGCAGCATACTGCTGCTGCTGCTATACTGCAGCGAGCGTGGCTGAAAACAGCGAATAGGGTGGAGTCGCCTCTCTCTCGTCATTCTCACTGCATCCCAAAGGGGACTCGTGGGTTATTTTCAGCATCTGTGCAGGATTCACATCAACAGACCACCCCGTCTCTGTCATCCTGCATACTGCCATGCGGCTATTTTAGTTCTCTTTTCTTTCTCCTATAACGCTCTCAGAAATACAGAATTTGGCAAGATGCTAAAATCAGTCGTTTGAGATTGAGAGGGAAAACCGGATTAACCGTGGCAAAGAATCAATTACGGCATCCTGACAACCTGAAGAGAGGAGGGGCAGCCATTATGTGTCCAACATGATTAGCATCGCGATCACTGATTCAAATTGTTTCACTATCCAAGCAGGATCTGCAGCCTCATTCTCTTGCGCTTCCTTATCACTCTTTGCCGCTCAGCCACTGAGCATTTTGCAGTTGTCACATCTGATACCTAATTCTATTTAAGACATGCGTGAAATAAAGAGTAAATGGAGATAGTGGGTCTCAGAAAAATTATATAATTAAGGCATTGATAAGAAGATCCGCTGAATGGATAATCATTCTCCTGGAAGCAATACGTATCAATGCATGATAAAGACATAGTATTTATTATGTAGTGAGAATGCAACAGTGAGAGATGTTTATGTTCATAGACTGTAGTGTACCGGTATGTATTAAAGACTTCCCTTGCTGCAGCCATGCTACATTGCTACTGTGTAATGAAAATGTACAGTAGGTGAAGCAATATTCAGCAGAAATGCTGTCAAAGACATTCTGACAGGGCTGTGTTTTGAGTAGTTGCCGTGCGCACTCGCACCTATGTATAATGCAAATCTTGCACAGGCAGAGGACTGATGATTTACTTTGTCTTTTCGTGTTCATTCGTTTGAGAAATACAACCAGCTATTTATTTCCTGTGAGAAATAGCTTAAGTGCAGGATAGATAGACAAAGAGTTTGCAGTGAGCGATGTCTCTGTACTGGTAACCCACAAAATGACTAAATGAGTCGTGATATCAGTAGTGCTCTGGTGACAAAGGGCCGAAGGCCTCATCATTTTGTGGCATACTCCCAAAAACAAACATGGCACATGTTCACCTACTTAGAGTCTTCTTTATCTTTATGTGCATGTGTACGCTTGCACGCACGCACGCACACACACCGTTTAACCTTCTGATAGCTGCTCACCCATAAAGAATCATCTCATGTTGGGGACACATTTGTTTGGTGGTTAGGGACGATGCATTATTTCCCTATTGTCACTTAGTGTGAGGGCTTAACACAAAGGATTACCGCAGGGCCCAAGGGAGCACGCGCCTCCTGCTCAGGTGACACATATAGCTAGCACTCCTCTCACTCTCTGGCAGTGCAGCCAAGACACAAAGCGAGAGAGAATTACTGCTAAAGGTCAGTGGAGTCAGACGCTGAATGTCACAGCTTAGCCATCGTTTGGGGAGAAAATATATTCAGGTAAATACGCCTGTCTCCTGCAAAGGAATAATTCTTCTGCTCCTGAATTCCACCGTAAAAGCCCTAGGATTACAGGGTGAGTTAAAAGGCAACAGAGGTATATCGATTAGGAGCAGTAGTGATTCACACTGCCACTACGCATTGAATAATAAATTAAGTAGAACACAGCCAGAGGTTGTCAGTGGGGACTTTTCTTGATGCGATGTGAGTCGTACTTTCTTTTCACTTGGGATGAGGCTGTGGATAAAGTCACAGCTATAGCAAGTCTAGGATCTGGGGAATCATGTCACCTCACGGCAAGGGGGCTGAATGTGTCAGAGCAGCTTACAAATGAGTTTAAGCAAGCATTCCATGCCCCGTTTAACAGGACAAACTGAAACTGGCTGATCACGATACGGCTGCTGCATAGCCATGCCGATGGACATAAATAAACTATACATTCTTATAGAACATCTCCCCAAGGCTGGAGGAATATGGGGAAGATATAATGTGCATATACAGTACAGTATGTGTGTAAAGACCTACGTGTTGCTCAGGGATTCAGTCGGCTTCGGCTGATAAATGTAGTTACTCACCTAAATAAAAAGAGACACAGAGGAGCACCGGAGTATTTAGACTTGAAGATTCCAGGCCTAGAGAGAAGAGTAAAACGTTGTCCATGTTTGTGTCCAATAATGTGGTACAAATGCATCATGTCATCATGCCTTAAAAAAGGCTGTGCCTAACAACAAGTGTCCCCATTTGGCAGTAATAATTTATCAGAGTAGTTCTTCTCCCTGCATGTGATATAAATATATCTGTCATTCTGCACGGCCTCTTCGTCATCCCTCTCTTTGTAGCTCTCACTGTTTAGCCCTGTCCTGCGTCTATATTTCACTGCCTTTCCAAATTGACTGCTTAAATAATTTCAATCTCCCAACCAATTTCTCTGGACCATTTATAAATTCTAATAAACTAATCTTCCACCCTTTTCAAGGACTGAATTGAACATCAAAATATTAAGGCTTAATTCTAATTAAAAATAAAATAGTCCAAATATACATATACCTCCACTAATTAATTTCTCCCTTTCTTTGTGTGTGTGTGTGTGTGTGTGTGTGTGTGTGTGTGTGTGTGTGTGTGTGTCTAGCTGCAGGCTGTGGGCTGGAGTTCCTGCTGGTACTCTGTGGGCTAGAGCTTTCCTGGTCCTGCCCTCGTCACTGCATCTGCTACACCGCGCCCAGCACCGTGTCCTGCCAGGCCCACAACTTCATCTCCGTCCCTGAAGGCATTCCCCCCGACAGCGAGCGGATCTTCCTGCAGAACAACAAGATCCACCGGCTGCTCCAGGGCCACTTCAGCAGCACCACGGTCACCCTGTGGATCTACTCCAACAACATCACCTACATCGAGCCCTCCACGTTCCGCGGCTTCACGCTGTTAGAGGAGCTGGACCTGGGCGACAACCGCCACCTGCGCTCCCTGGCCGCGGACACCTTCCATGGGCTGGGGCGTCTCCACGCGCTGCACCTGTACCGCTGTGGGCTCAGCACGCTGCCCAACAACATATTCCAAGGCCTCCGAAACCTGCAGTATCTCTACCTGCAGGTACGAGGCAGATTTCTACAGAAACCGTAACCCATTTTGGTGTTTTAAACATTAGGTCATAATTTAATTTAAATAGCAGATCTACAAGCTCATAGCGTGCCACCAAGTGGCTTGTAGGTCTGCTATTTTTGAAACATCGTGAAAATGTGGCACAAATCTTTGAATATATATTCTTTCAGAGTGAACGCAGTTTTAACTCAAATCTTTGCTTCCGGGAGGTCCCTGGAATAACATATTTTCAGATGGGGAGTCGGCGGCATAATTATTACATTGCGGTTCTTGAGATGAAATATTGAGAACCACTGATATAGAAACATGAGGCTTTTCAGAAAAAAAGACTCCGACGTCAGGCCTAAATGGGTTAATGAAAGGCTGTAAGAATGATATAATAGAATGATGATTGATATGCACAGAAATAATAACCAATAATGTAACCACGGAACACAGAGAATACAATATTAGCATGGTTGTCAAAGCAAAGTGATACAACGTTTGCAATGTGTCTGCCTGTCTGTCTCGTTGCGACGGCGTTATCATTTTATTGTGTACCATTCCATTTGTATGTTCTCAGGATAACCACCTGAAGTCCCTGCAGGACGACACATTCACGGACCTCCACAACTTGAGCCACCTTTTCCTGCACGGGAACCGCCTGTGGAGCCTTCACCAGAACACCTTCAGAGGCCTGCGGGCCTTGGACCGCCTGCTCCTGCACCACAACCAGCTCCAGTGGGTGGACCGCCTGGCCTTCCACGACCTGCGACGCCTCACCACCCTCTACCTGTTCAACAACACCCTGAAGGAGCTGTCCGGGCAGTGCCTGGAGACGCTGCCTGCCCTGGAGTACCTGCGCCTCAACGACAACCCCTGGGCGTGCGACTGCAAGGCCGTGTCGCTGTGGGAGTGGCTCAAGCGCTTCCGAGGCTCCACCTCCTCTGTGGGCTGCCAGGCCCCGGACGACATGGTCGGAAAGGACCTCAAGCTGATGGTCAAGGAGGACTTTCCCAACTGCTCCCCGACCGTCCCCAACTCTGAGTCCAGAGCCCAGAGTAAGACCAACAATCTGTCGGGCACGGTAAACCCGTCGATAAACGGTGGCGTGGCGGTGGGTTCTGGGGGACAGACCCACATAGTGCACCCCTCGAGGCCCGGCCGCGCTCGGAACTGCACTAAGCCCCGTAACAGGGCAAACAAGGGAAAGGGAGATAACGAGGTGCACCTTTCGAAGGAGGTCATGTCAGACAAAGAGGATTCCTCACCAGATTTCACAGATGGTGGCAAATATGACCACACCTCTCCGGACGGCACCATCACGCGGAGGAAGCACAAGTGCACGCCGCGGACCACTGTTCGACCCCCTAGTGGGGTTCAACAAGCCACCAATGGGGCGACCTTATTCCAGTCCTTAATATATGTCTACACCGCGTTGGGCGCCTTTGTAGCCATAACCACTGACTGCGGTCACTACATTCTTCGTTGACCTGATAGATAGTTGCTAATCAATGACAACGCAGCCCTCCGACCCTCTTGCTCCTGCACTACAAGGCCTGTGTGTCTTTTGTGTGTGTGTGTGTGTGTGTGTGTGTGTGTGTGTGTGTGTGTGTGTGTGTGTGTGTGTGTGTGTGTGTGTGTGTGTGTGTGTGAGTGTGTGTGTGAGTGTGAGTGTGAGTGTGTGTGTGTGCGTGTTTGTGCGTGCGTGCGTGATTGTGTTTAAATGTTGTGTAGGGAGCCTTACTGTCTAGAGTCTAGACTCTGAAACAGACCTCCAAACATCCAGAAGGAAAGACTCACATTTCTGTCCAAGGGACCAAGGGTCATGGAAAGACAAAGGAGAAAAGCAGACTAAAGCTTGCACTGCCATATTAACATTATGGTTTCATCACTTGCTGTCTTGACACCTGTTATTTTTTTACATTCTGTCATACACGCAGCTGGGATTCAGATAACCAAACTAACTAGAGATAGAGAGAGAGAGAGAGAGAGAGAGAGAGAGAGAGAGAGAGAGAGAGAGAGAGAGTTCAGTCAAGTTCTATTTTTAGCTGTGAGATGAATAAGCTCAAACTATTATTGTTAAATCCAGCTTTAATTTTCACATACAGGTTTCACATTAAAATCTTTAACATGATGTATCATGACCCTGTGAAGCCCCCGAAGGCATGCGCTCTCTCATTTGCATTATGTTGCCAAATATATTTTTATACTACATTCTTTGACAAATTTGGTGCGGGTATTAGGCTACTTCACATCAGCAGGGAATTGAGATATGTAAGCAGGGAAATAAACCAACCTTCTGTACCAGACGCAGGAATGTGCTATTACCCACTAATCAGCAGAATGGAAATCTGCAGCCACTATAGCGCTGTTAGGGGTCCAAACAGAGCAACTGGTTAGCCGAGAGATACTGATATGTAATGCAGAAGCACTTGTAAACAATGCCCTGAATGCATATTTCTAAACTGGCTTCTGTTCCAGATACTGTACCAGCCTCATGCCACCTTAATAGAATTACTTTTTCATGGTTATAGCATTTATCCGTAGCCATCTTTCACCACCATCATCACGCCATTTCTCTTCTCTCGTGCAACTGAATATTGAGCTGCCCCCGCCACTCCAAACACAAGCTGCTAATACGCTGTACGGAGGACTGACGTGCGCTATTGTCATTTGCTTGGAAAACAACAATGTGTGTCTCTGGGAGAACAAGCTGTGAATATTGAAGAGCCTATCTGTAATCCTGTCAAATGTTGTTCAATTGATTTGTGTTGAGGCTCAATAGGACCTATAGGGATGGACTTTGCTTCGGGACAAAACAAGCAGAAAACAGAGCCTTAATTAAGCGCAGTACGATAATGTGACGTGCCGAAAATAGCCAATCTACAAGTTCACACGGCTATTTTTGACGTGCAACATCATTGTGCAATGGAGTATTACATTAAGCATTAGGTGTCAAGGGGAGGATGGGGGCTTTCTCAACTTCCTAGTGAGGTTGTGCCAGGCTGAACTCATGCCTCAGGGGGAAGGGGGGGGGGGGATGAGGAACATATATTTTTTTCTAATCAATTAACTTCAAAGGAATACAACAGACCAATAACTCGAGAGAAAAAAAGTGTGTACCTTAAATGACTTCTGTGATAAATAAGACTCGAAAGGGGGAAATATATATATAAAGCATGGCAAAATGGAGAACTTTGAGGAAAGAATTGCGATTACGCCTCTTCATCAAACGACGTGAGTGACAAAGGATGAGGGTATCAAAGAGCAAGACAATCTCTTCTAAAGTAACACTGCAGGAAATCTCCTTGTACGTCTGGAGCTTTTGTGACTCCCTTAAACTAAGGACATGCTGGTGTTGTAACATTGATGTGAACTGTACCATTAACGATGAACATGAGAGGACTTCATTGCAGTGCTGATATTAATCATTTTCTGTATTTCTAGGAGAACAGTATCAGTGACATAACAGGGTTTTCGGCTCCTCATGTCGAGGGGATCTATGTTCAAAGATAATTTACTTTATATGATTTCACTTTTGCATTTCTGGGTAATTTGTTTATATATTTTTTCATGATACCCTTTCAGAACCTTTATTCAGTAAAGAAAAGAAATGCACAATTCCTCATTTCCCACTTCTTATTCTACTGTATCCCCATCTCCTCTCTTTGCCATAACTCGATTGTTCAATAACTTAAAAAGTACAACAGTACAGAAATGTTTATAAAGATATTAAAATATATATCTTCTTATGTTGACAGTTGCCATTTGAGTCTTTCCTAGTCTTCCATTGAGTGCACAGTAAAATATATCTTTAGTCTGTCTTTTACATGTTAATTTTACATTTTGATTTCCAACAGCTTGGCTGTGCCGTCTCTTGAGAAAGAAGATATGCTCCTTCCACCCACCGCTTGCATTCTCATTATAATTAATTCAAACTAGGAATTGATTCTGTCAGAAAGTTTGTCTTTTTTCCACCCTGTTTCCCATTCCATCTTTGCTAAAATCTGTTTCCCTTGATCAGATCATGCAGGCTAAATGGGCTCCTTTCAACAAACAGAGGCACAGCTATAATTTAGAAACTACACAATGTCAATACAATACAGATGACAGAAAGAAAATCAAAGCACACAATTTGTCGACAAAGGGAAAACATCAAGGGGACTTATTGACCAACAAAATGGAAAGCAAAACCAAAATCGACCAAAACCGAAGTAATACTGTATAATTCAGACTAGGCATCCTCCATTGTCAAACCTGATTTATATTTCATTGTAAATAGCCAATCTACAAGCTCACAACATTCATGGTCATCATGAGCTTGTAGATCTGCTATTTTCGGTGTGTGACACCATTGTATTAATCAGTCTTGGTGAGGTACGGTGCAGTTCAATAAATCATTTAAAAGCTCAAAGGGTATTTATGAATGTGTCACACAGAGTCTGCAGATATTCAGGGTTATTATTATTATTATTAATGGACCCCAGAACATTTTAAATTCTATTTCCTCTCCTCATATCCCTCTCACCATGATGGAAATTGATCCTGCGAGTAAGTGCACAATTTAGTCCACCCCCCCTTTCGTATTCTGTTAAAAAGAAATATGAAAAAAAAAAAGAGTTAGTTTTATGCATGGTTGACGATGGCTGTGGAATTACATTTGAATTGATGAGCTGCTCTGGCAACTGGCAGTGGATTTGTATCCACTGCCAATTGCCATCCGTCCGTCCGTCCGTCCGTCCGTCCGTGTTTGTGTCCGTCCGTGTTTGTGTCCGTCCGTCTGTCCGTGTTTGTGTCCGTGAAGAGCAATTTCTGCAATTTCCGCAATTACCATTTCCGCAATTTCCTCAATTTCCATTTCCGCAATTTCCATTTCCACCATTTCCCCCCCCCCCCCCCCCCCCCAAGCTTTTATTTTCGTTCGAGTAATAGTACAACTCTAATAGTATTACTTATAATAATGTAATTAAAGATAACTTCATTCAGATTTATTTATTTTTATTTCATTTTCCAGATTTTTTTTTCTTCTTTTTTTTAGATTTTCATTGGTGGGCCAGTCATAATGGTCCCGCGGGCCTGATGTGGCCCGCGGGCCTGAGGTTGAGTATCACTGCTCTAGACCAACAAAACGGGTATTTCCGATTTTCCAGACATTCTGATTGGCTAACATTGGCTACCAAAGTTCACAGGAGTGCACGGTTTCAAATAAAATGCCGCAAAACCTGAACACATCGTGTGATTTCCCTGAAATTGTGCACGTACATTCCCACTAGGCCAAGGAAGAAATACGACTGGAACATTTACAACTCAGCCTCATGGTGGCGCTATAACTGGCCAATTAGTGTTTTTACCTCTAACTGCACGGATCTGTGTAAAACTTTGTAT
This sequence comes from Protomyctophum bolini, assembly GCF_963924005.1. Taxonomy (NCBI): domain Eukaryota; kingdom Metazoa; phylum Chordata; class Actinopteri; order Myctophiformes; family Myctophidae; genus Protomyctophum; species Protomyctophum bolini. The sequence continues at coordinate 32,724,448 of NC_137870.1, read as the reverse complement.
GAACACTCTCTAGAGGCCAAGGAAAAACCTTTACCTGGAATTTTTCACATCTGCTCTTTATAGCGCCACCAGGAGGCCGACATATGTAAAACCCATTTTCTAATATTACTCCTTCAGATTTTATCAATATTTCACGCAAATCGGTACACATGCTCTCCATAGTCATGTGATCAAGACGGGTTTGTTTGATTTCTCATAATCCATCCTGATTGGCTACGATTGGCTTCTAAACTTTTCAGGAGTAGCCCGCTTTGTACCCGTTTTGTACAAATTGCCACAACTCCTCAACGCAGTGTCCAATTGCGGTGAAACTGTGCATGCATATTCCCACAAGGCTGAGGAAGAAATGCCACTTGACAGTTTTCAAATCGGTGTCATGGTGGTGTTACAACAGGCCAAGTCGCGTCACGCACGCACACACACACACACACACACACACACACACACACACACACACACACACACACACACACACACACACACACACAAACATGTTTATATTACTCCTGCCAAACATCACACACACTCCTATCCTACTGGTGGAGACCTTTGCCCAGAAGGGCACTTTTTCATTTCATTTCATTTGTAATGGCAGTAAAAGTAATATTCTTGTTTTTCTTCTCCCCTGAATGAACCCCATCAACTTCCCATTAGGCAACTATGCTTGTGTGTGTGTGTGTGTGTGTGTGTGTGTGTGTGTGTGTGTGTGTGTGTGTGTGTGTGTGTGTGTGTGTGTGTGTGTGTGTGTGATACATTTATATTTAATTGCCATTTTCCTATTTTCTTTTAAATAAGTGAATTAAATGGCAACTAGGCAAATTTCCAACATCTGTTTAAAGCTAATTGTGTGAGTTGATTGAGTGTGGATTCTGTAGCTTATTAATGTGCGGACACCTCCTGCATTGTAATTTTTCTTAAAATAATCATCACCATATACTGGTGCAGTATGCTGTGATTTCATAAATCATACTACTCTATGACTTTTTGCAGCCTTTTTAAGTTGAGTTTATGCCATGCAGTCATATTATTAAGAACCCTATATTTTATAAAGGTCAGATTTTGAACATTTCATGTCTTTGCAAAAAAAGAAAAAAAAATCAAACGATGGAATGAAATGAAAGGTTACGCTATTTATTCGCACTTTACTTTTTGGGTTCTACATAATCCTCATGAAGGCCTATTATTTACAGGGCCATAATCACATAGCCTGGGCCCATATTGTGTCACAATTAAGGCCACCACTGTAAAAATGTTCAAGAACATGGAGGACAAAAAAAGATATGTACCCTTCAGACTCAGAGTTGTGCCCCCTTAATCTTTACTTCTGATTGTCTGATGTCCTTTAGGAAATATCTGCTCTGTCTGAAACGGACCCCTAGTAACATGGCAGCAGCAAAAGGCAGAGATTCCACTGAGATTTCCTAATCCAGAAACTGCATTACAAGTTTACAGACTCATTAGAAAGAAAACATTCTATATATTTAGCGCCTTGATCTTTTTCCAGTGCTATAAACATAACACCCAATTAACTAATCAAGTTAATGACAATATATTGCTGGCGCATGTAATAATGGAGAATCATCTCAAGCCAGCTTGTTGGCAGAGACTTTTATTGGATTTTTCTCAGCTTTGAGGTAAATTAGTATCTCACTCACAGATACTCTCATCTGACTTGACCCACTTATTTGTAAAGAACTTCAAAGCCGACAGCCTTAATTGTAATTGTCTGGTTGCAGTGGGATCCAGCAGCATACCGTACGTGTCAGAGCTCTGCTTGGAGAATCAGGTCTGTGTACATGCAGGTAGGTCACCCAACGCATCCCTAACAAGCTCCAGCCAACAGAGCTGCCGTTAAAGGCGGGGACAGGGTAAAAATACACACATATTACAATATGGAACATGCTACCATTAAGGAAATGAGAGGGAGGGATCATCACAGCACATGATTAGGGATTCAGGTTTATCAGGGGGACATTATTGGAGTAGGAAAGCAGCCATGAGACCGTGAATCACTGCAGAGGGCAGGGTGATGATAATATATACAGGGCCATGGATGACAGCGTCACCATAGCAGTGAGAGAAATGCTAGAAAGTACTATTGCACGACCTGTGCAGAGGAAAAACAAACAATAAATAGATGTCAGTTAATTAACAAGAGGCGTGTGCCAGTTCACAGCACCATAGAAGCAAGCCACTGGTTCCTATTAATAGTGTACATGGTGTATGCAAACAGTGCAGATGCATGGGAATTATTACTCATCATCCCAACACACTGAGGACTCCTGATATAGCATCCAGAGAGAGAGCGATTTCACATCTCTTATTCATGCAGCAGAGAGGAGGCTTGTTGATTCATCCTAAACCGTGAGACTGGTTAGTACAGCATCCATTCCTTGAGCAGAAACATTTCTAAAATACCTGCCTGTGACAGTGTGTGTGTGTGTGTGTGTGTGTGTGTGTGTGTGTGTGTGTGTGTGTGTGTGTGTGTGCGTGCGTGCGTGCGTGCGTGCGTGCGTGCGTGCGTGCGTGCGTGCGTGCGTCAAATTTTAATTTTAATGAATTATTTTGTTTGTATTAAAGGACTCGTTTATATTATTGAAATGTACAGATCTGATTTCTGACGAGCTGGAATAGTGTAGTCTGGATAAACTATATTGCAAGCATAATCTATAACCCATGGAGTACGTACTACAGTAGTTTATGGTGTTGATATATTCTTTATTATCACTTTATTTTCCCTAAACAATGGATTTAAAATCTTAGTTATTTTATTTTTTACACACTATTCATGCAAGTCGGGCAAACAGACCAAATGCAATTTCAATTTCAATACAAAAAATGATTTATTCCCTTAGCTTATTATTATTATTATTTTTCCTCTTCTCCGGATTGCAATTTTTCCCTTAACCCACATTACGTGGACAAATACATTTTTTTTAATAATGAATGGTATAAGGAATGAACAGAGTGAAGAAAAAGGGTTTGAAGGAAGAGATACTTGGTTAGGAAATGGTTATACTATTGTTGGTCAAATCATGTTGATTATGGACCTTATTTATTTGGTTTTTTTTTTTACACACTATTCATGCAAGTCTGCATGGCAAACAGACCAAATGCAATTTCAATCTCAATACAAAAAAATGATTTATTCCCTTAGTTTATTATTATCATTATTTTTCCTCTTCTCCTGATTGCAATTTTTCCATTAACCCCTTAAATAAGGACCACATTCCGTGGACAAATAAAAAATGAATGGTATGAGGAATATACAGAGTGAAGAAAAAGGGTTTTGAAGGAAGAGATACTTGGTTAGGAAATGGTTATACTATTTTTGGTCAAATTATGATTATGGATCTTATTTATTTGATTTTTTTTTACACACGATTCATGCAAGTCTGGCAAACAGACCAAATGCATATTCAATTTCAATACAAAAAATGATTTATTCCCTTAGCTTATTATTATTATTATTTTTCCTCTTCTCCTGATTGCAACTTTTCCTTTAACCCTTTAAATCCTTTATCCTTTAAATAAGGGCCACATAGCTACTCGTTTATATTATTGAAATGTACAGCTCTGATTTCTGGCACACGGAGCACAACGAGCTGGAATAGTGTAGTCTGGATAAACTATATTGCAAGCATAATCTATAACCCATGGAGTACGTACTACAGTAGTGTATGGTGTTGATATATTCTTTATTATCACTTTATTTTCCCTAAACAATGGATTTAAAATCTTATTTATTTTACTTTTTACACACTATTCATGCAAGTCGGGCAAACAGACCAAATGCAATTTCAATTTCAATACAAAAAATGATTTACTCCCTTAGCTTATTATTATTATTATTTTTCCTCTTCTCCGGATTGCAATTTTTCCCTTAATCCCATAAGGGCCACATTACGTGGACAAAAAAAAAAAAAAAAAAAAAAAAAAAAAAAAGAATGGTATAAGGAATGAACAGAGTGAAGAAAAAGGGTTTGAAGGAAGAGATACTTGGTTAGGAAATGGTTATACTATTGTTGGTCAAATCATGTTGATTATGGACCTTATTTATTTGATTTTTTTTTACACACTATTCATGCAAGTCTGCATGGCAAACAGACCAAATGCAATTTCAATCTCAATACAAAAAAATGATTTATTCCCTTAGCTTATTATTATTATTATTTTTCCTCTTCTCCTGATTGCAACTTTTCCTTTAACCCTTTAAATCCTTTATCCTTTAAATAAGGGCCACATTACGTGGACAAATAAAAAATGAATGGTATAAGGAATATACACAGTGAAGAAAATGGGTATGGAAGGAAGAGATACTTGGTTAGGAAATGGTTATACTATTTTTGGTCAAATTATCTGATGCCAGTGGCCTACACTACCTGTAAATATCTGGCTGAATTTACACCTACAAACAAGGAGTGAAGCTCCAGTATTATTAGGTTCTACTTACTACCATTTGATTCTTCGGTGTGGGGATGGGGGGAGTTTGTGCGGAGAGGGGCTGATCTCAGTAGGGATTTTATCACTCGGTAGATTGGCCTTTTACTCTCCTGTGGCGGGACTCCTCTCAGCTTCACTGGAGCGATGTTTTTCATTTTAGCCCATCCATTAGGGATGTGCCGTATGTGTTTTATGTGTAACCTGTCTGTACAAGACAGTAGGGTTATTTTGTTTTATGTACTTCACCCCCTCCCCCCTCCGTTCACCTCCTCTGTATTCCAGCCATTTATAGACCTGCCCACCTTAACTTCAATAGGCTCCAGGTACGCACTCATGCAACACATGATGTATAGTATTAGTATTAGACATGAGTGATCTTAAAATTATAACCCTCAATGTGAAGGGTATAAATAATGTGGTCAAGCGTCAAAAAATATTGACCTATTTGAAAAAGGAAAAATGTCAAATAGCCTTTTTACAGGAAACTCACCTGTCTGATCTAGAACATATGAAACTACAGCGTAACTGGGTAGGCCAGGTATATCACTCCTCATACAATACAAAAAGCCGCGGAGTAGCTATTCTTGTACATAAGAATCTCCCATTCACCCTAGAAAAGGCTGTATCCGACGATGAGGGGAGATATATCTTGCTATCAGGTTTTCTTTTTGGTGAACATATCCTTCTGGGCTGTGTATACGCTCCTAATGTATTCGAGGCCTCTTTTTTCTCAAAATTACTGTCTGCAATATCCGCATTCTCAATTAATTATACCATCATTGGGGGAGATTTTAACTCCACCCCTAACCCAAATGCTGACCAGTCAACCCCACGACCTACCCCGTCTCGTAAAAGTGTCAGACTGGGAGAACTATGTAATGATCTGGAGCTATTCGATGTTTGGAGATTACTCAACCCAAGAACAAGAGACTTCACTTTTTTTTCTCGACCTCACCAGGTGTATTCTAGAATTGATTTTTTCCTGACGTCTAGAATGATATTGGATAGGACTAAGGAGTGTATAATAGGCACACAGACGCTCTCTGATCACTGTCCAGTTAGCCTGACTGTCCACCCGCCCTATAGGGACCCTGCCAGTAGACAATGGCGTTTGAATCCTTCTTTGATGAGCAGCCCCCCGTTCTTGGAATATATTACTAATAAATGGAAGTTTTTCTTCTCTGTAAACAAAACTCCCGGGATGAGCCCCTCCACATTATGGGAGGCAGCAAAATGTTATCTACGTGGCTGTATTATTTCGTACAACTCAGCTCAACGGAAAGAGGCCTTTAAAAATCAACTGGAACTTGAAAAATTAATCTTAAAATTAGAATCTGATTGCAAACGTTCCTGGTCTAATAATTTGGCAAAACAACTAGATGCCGCCCGTTCAGCTTTAGACCAACTTCTGACAAAACAAGCGGAGTCCACCATTTATGCTGCAAAGCACCAGTTCTATGAATCGGGAAACAAACCTGGTCGACTATTGGCCCGACTGGCTAAAGGTAAACAGAATTCTAACACGATATCCTCCCTCAAAGATGACAATGAAGTTAGCCACCACACCTCTAAGGATATAAATAAAATTATGAAATCCTTTTACCAAAAGTTATACACTTCGGAGTGTGGAACCTCTGACCAGCAGAGGAAAGATTTTCTGGATAAAATAACATTTCCGACACTGTCTGAAGAACACAGAGAGTCTCTCTGTAAAGACATAACGGAGGAAGAAATACTCAAAACGATAAAAACCCTTAAAGGGGGTAAGGCCCCAGGCCCGGACGGCTACGGCCCAGAATTCTATAAAAAAATGAGTAAGGTTATAGTAGGTCCTCTGAGAGAGATGTATGCAGACTCACTACAAAGAGGCAGTCTCCCCCAAACCCTGAACTTGGCTAATATATCTCTCATCCTCAAAAAAGATAAACCAGCCGATATATGTGGCTCCTATAGACCCATTAGCTTGATAGCGGTGGACAGTAAAATACTCTCCAAATTATTATCAAGGAGGATAGAGGGACTGCTGCCTCTGATAATAAACCCAGACCAGTCAGGTTTTGTACAAGGCCGACACTCTATTACAAACGTGAGGCGGTTATTGAATGTTATACAGTACTCTAATCAGCTGAAATACAAAGCGCTAGCAGTGTCACTCGACGCGCAGAAAGCCTTTGATAGAGTAGAATGGCCGTATTTGTTCGACGTCATGGAGAGATATGGACTTGGAGGGAATTTCCTTAAGTGGATTCAAACCATCTACCACTCTCCCGTGGCCTGTGTCCTTACCAATGGCACCTGCTCTGAGCCTTTCCCCCTGGCAAGAGGCACAAGGCAGGGTGACCCCCTAAGCCCATTACTGTTTGCCGTCGCACTTGAACCGCTAGCCGAGGCTATCCGGTGTCATCATGATATTGAGGGGGTCTCACTAACGACCGGGGGCACCTCCCACAAAATAGCTTTATATGCCGATGACATTATACTGTTTCTTTCCTCCCCGAAGAGGTCAGTGCCCACTGTCCTCTCAATTGTTAAAGACTTTGGCGCGATCTCAGGCTACAAAATTAACCAAAGTAAATCTGAGGCTATGCCACTAGGAACTCTAACCAAATCAGACATCCCAGATAACTTCCCCTTCAAATGGACTACGTCAGGATTCACATATCTTGGCATTAAAGTCTCTCCCAATTTAAAAGATCTGTCACGTCTGAATCTGGCCCCAGTCACTACAGCGGTTAAGAGAGATCTGGAACGGTGGCATGACCTCCCACTCTCTTTCATGGGACGGGCGAGCTTAATTAAAATGAACATTTTACCCCGCCTTCTATACCCCTTACAAATGCTTCCCTTATGGGTATCCAAAAAAGAGGTCAAAGATCTGGAGAAGGCTTTTTCTAAGTTTATTTGGCATGGTAAGAGACCCAGGCAAAGATTTAATATCTTGCAGCGACCAACTAGTAAAGCGGGCCTTGCCATGCCAAATATACTCTTCTATAACTGGGCGTGTCACGCTCGCTACATCTGGGAATGGCTACAAGCCTATCTACACAATAAGAATTGTGTGGACTCGTGGGGATGCTCACCAAACGCACTATGGGCTCTGGTAACCGGTCATAAAGATACGATTCATAGGGAGATACGAGACAATCCAATTATTTACAATTCTATTAGAGTGTGGCGACAGATCACCAACTACGTAGGAAGAGAAGACCAAAGGTCTTTGCTAATACCAATCTCTAGCAACCATGAATTCGGACCGGGGCGCAGTTCACCCATCTTTACGACCTGGCATTCACTAGGGCTCCGTGTACTGGGGGATCTGTTTAGAGATGGCGTTCTGATGTCGTTTCAGCAACTGCAGACACAGTTTAACCTTCCAAGAGAACATTTCTTTGGTTTCCTGCAAATACGACACTTCATTAACTCACTACAGCTGCCAACACCATTGGTCTCCCTTTACAGTAAAACAGAGAATTTCTTATGCAACTGTAGTAAGGTATCATATTTCATTTCATCGTTTTACTCACTGTTGTACTCATTGGACTCTCAGGAGATACCATCCCTCCGTAAATGGGAGAGAGATCTCAACAATGACTATATTGAAGATGACTGGCAAGAGGCCATTGACTCAGTTAAAAAAGTCTATACCTGTAACAGACTAAGAGAAACACAATATAAAATTCTTCACAGATTACACATTACACCTGTGTTACTAAACAAAATGGACCGTTCAATATCTCCTTTATGTTCGAAATGTCAAACAGATCTGGGTAACTACTACCACTACTTTTGGGAATGCAAGTGTATATGCAGGTTCTGGGGCCAAGTAGCACGAGAGTTAAGCGACATCTTTAAGGTGAGAATAAAGAAGGATCCGGGTGCTTTCTTACTGGGACTCCCGTCAAAAGAAATTCATTTGACACCACTACAATTTAAACTATTTGATAAACTTCTACTTTCAGCCAGGAAATGCATTCTGATAAACTGGATTAAGGATAAGTCACCAACGGTACAAATGTGGTATAGAGAGATCTTCGGAGTGCTACCCCATGAAAGACTCTGTGCAATGCATAAAGGCAACGACGCTTCCTTCCAGGAGGTGTGGGCCCCTCTATTAGACTATTTCCCTACTGAAATATCTCGGATCCTTCTAAAAGCCCAATGCCCCATTGAGTGGATAGATCTAGGATAGAAAAAAAAAAAAAAAAAAAAAAAAAAAAAACGTAGGTGAATGGGCTCGAAACATGTGTAATATGGTGGCTATTTTGGTTTGTTTACCTTTTTTTTTTTGTTGGTTTGTTTACCTTTTTGTGCTGTTTTCCTTTTTGCTACTTTTTTTTGGTTCTGCTTTCTATGGTATGGTGTCTATGGTATAATGATGGGGTAGGCAGATGAACTGGAGGCACCCCCCCCCCCCCCCCCCCTGTCCCAACGTGGTTGTTTCGTTTTGTTTTTTGTTTGTTTATATGTTATGTCAGTTTGGCAAAGTATGTCCATTGTAAAGGTTTGCTAAGTAGCCTAACTGTACGTGAAAAAACTTAAAAACCAATAAAAATATTAAAACACAAATTTTAATGGAGTACAGTGTTGCTGTTGTGTGGCTTTAATTAAAATCGAGCAATTAGAAACTGAAGGAGAGTGGGAAAAAGCATATAGCTGAGAGAGATGGGTGAGAGAAAGAGTCACACTAGGGGACATGGTAATTAACAGAAGAAATGCCACCATACCTTCCTATGTAGCGTGTGCCACCTCCTCTTCTCCACAAGTGGGAGTAACGTATTACTTATATATTACATATTATTACTTTACCCAGTAACGAGTAGTGTAACGTATTACTTATATATTACATATTATTACTTTACCCAATAACGAATAGTGTAACGTATTACTAAGACAAGTAACGCTGATGTCACAATGAAATGTATTTGTTTTGTTTTTAGCTTTTTAGGTTGTCTGATTATGAGCCGGCGATTATGAGCCGGTGTAGGCCTATAGTGTCTGTGAAATGTTGCATTGTCATGGAATCAAGCAAGCAGTAGACGGCAGATGTCATGTCATGTTAGTGGACGGGAGCAGGACGGTAAACAGGACAGCACGGCAGCCAGAACTGGTGACGGTAACAGCAGACGGCATCAATGTTAAAATATTTAATCTTTTTATCGTTTCGTGCCGCACAGCAGGTTTTGCCGTTTGCCGTCTACCACTTTCCTGATTCCTGAGTTGCTCTGGGTCTCACAGCACACGCACACGCACACACATACACACACACACACACACACACACACACACACACACACACACACACACTGTCGGGGGGGTAGGACCAAGGGATTTGGGATTTGTTTATAAACATTTTGGTATTTGTTTATAAACATTTGTGATTTGTTTATAAACATTTGTGATTTATTTATAAACATTTTGGGATTTGTTTATAAACATTTGGGATTTGTTTACAAACATTTGGGATTTGTTTATAAACATTTGGGATTTGTAAGTCTCATGGGGGGGGTAGGACCACTACCAGTTGACCTGTAGTAAGGCTCATGGTCGGGGGGGTAGGACCAAGGGATTTGGGATTTGTTTATAAAAATTTTGGTATTTGTTTATAAACATTTGTGATTTGTTTATAAACATTTGTGATTTGTTTATAAACATTTTGGGATTTGTTTATAAACATTTGGGATTTGTTTACAAACATTTGGGATTTGTTTATAAACATTTGGGATTTGTAAGTCTCATGGGGGGGGTAGGACCACTACCAGTTGACCTGTAGTAAATCTCATGGTCGGGGGGGTAGGACCAAGGGATTTGGGATTTGTTTATAAACATTTTGGTATTTGTTTATAAACATTTGGGATTTGTTTATAAACATTTGGGATTTGTTTATAAACATTTGGGATTTGTTTATAAACATATGTGGCCCCCACCTAGCTTCTTAATTTTGATCTCAAAGTGCACCAGATTGAAGCATTTTCATGGCAAATTTACAATTTTTATCCGGCGTGGCAAAGCAGGAGGGGGGGGGCTCTGTATAATATGTTGCCTAGGGCCTCAAAAGGCCTAGAACCGGCACTGCACACACACACACACACACACACACACACACACACACACACACACACACACACACACACACACACACACAGGGCACTAGGGACATATGGCAACTGGCCATCTGGACAGGTTGCCAAGGCAAATTGAACTGTGCACAAAATGTTCGCTCACAACTTGTTATCAGCTCAAATGTAGAGCCGTGTTTCCCAAACAGCGGGTGAGGACTCATATTTCACTGCTGACCCGCCAACTGGAGAGTGTAGTGGTTGAGGGTTGAAACACTCTAAGAAGGTTGGAGACAATTTACAATTTACAATTTAGGCATTTAGCAGACGCTCTTAATCCAGAGCGACTTACATTAAGCAAGAACAAAAGCATGGGAATACATCACATAAAAACATTCATCATGAAACATGCGTAAGCTAAGAAAGTAACAGTGGAATATCTATATAATGAAATTTATACGTATAAACTTTACATATATACTACTATGCTATACATATGTACTATGGCGTGCTATGACTATATACAATGCAATTCTAGTGCTGTCTACATAACATGCTATAAGTCTGTTTCAAATGCTATCTAAGTCTACAGAAGTGCTATCTAGGGTAGAGTAAGTGCTATGGGCCATGATGGAGTCTGAAAAGGTGGGTTTTCAGACTACGGCGGAAGATTGGGAGTGATGCTGCAGTTCTGACTGCCATGGGAAGTGCATTCCACAGTTTTGGAGCCAGAAGGGAGAAGAGTTTGGGACGTGTGGAGCGTTGTCCCGGCGTTTTTAGTGAGGGTACTTCCAGCTTCCCTGCGTTAGCTGATCTGAGTGCGCGGGAGGGTTTGTAGGGTTCAATCATACTTGCAAGATATGGGGGAGCCATACCTTTGGTTGCTTTGAATGCCAGCATCAGAGTTTTGTATTCTGTGCGGGCAGACCACCTGATGACCTCTCTTCCAGGCCAATCCATTAGGAATGGATTACACACGCATCTTCGAAGTGTTTACAAACTATATTATAATTTAAAACATCAAAATCACTGGAGGCTTTACTATTACTTACCCTGGAATTTGACCTCAGATGTAATGCAGAGTAGCCTATGCCCAATTTATGCTCCAAAGTAGACCGAAGTATAAATCATGCCTTAAAAAGACACTACAGTTCTCACAGGAAACAAACAGCAGAGGGCACTGTTATTTTTTTCATTTTTTCAGATGGGTTCGTAGATTGCGTACACAATGTATGTATACCGATATGTATTGCTGCTATTGCAGTATATGGTACTATGTTATGCGTAGTATTTGTACTGTACGGTAAACTTGTTACAGACAAACTATAGTATAGTGTAATCCAGGTTTATAATTGTATGTCTGTATATAGTATCTCTGTTTGTATGGTCACGGTACCATCTGCATCAGTATGCATGCATTTGTATGGTCACGGTACCATCTGCATCAGTTCACAGCTCATCACACCGATCACTCACTCACTCACTCACTCACTCAGTCACACCAGTTTGGAATCAGCAATCATCACCACACCCTAGTATAAAGCACAGCACTTTGGCTCAGTCAGTGAGGTGCACATCACTGGCTGTGGCAGGTCTGTATCCCTTCTTCTACAAACATTTTACCATTTTACTCTTAATTACAATACATTATATTAACACTAATACTGATGATTGGTTTTAGACCTCCAAATACACACTGGTGACCGTGAATGTGAACCGAACTGATGAGCTGCTGAGCTGTAGAACTTGAACTGAATTGGTGAGTTTATTGTTTGAAATGTTTTGTTTGGTTTTGGCTATTTTCATTTTAAGTTTGAAACTTAAAGGATTATCTGATTTGACATTTGTAAATGCTTGTTTGATTTGTATGCTTGTAGATCAGCTACTTTGATTATTATTTTGATAAGATATTTAATTTGGCCTTTTTGTGTTCAGGCCAGGTTTTTCCCTTTATTCCATGAAACCCCATGAATGATGATGATGATGAACACGATGGCGAGCTAAGTCCCAGAGCGACAACCTGTTTCCTGTCCTGTTTCCGGACGGTAGGACCTGATTCACTCAAACACACACTCCCCCCCCCCCCCCCCCCCATTACTCCATACACTCTCAGACACTGCCTCACATTACCCCTCTGACCTTGAATTGACTTTGGACAATTGGACAATTGGACAATTGGACAATTGGACAATTGAACAATTGACTCTGACTCTGACTGCACCTTTTGGGTTGAATTTACTTTGTTTTATATCCGATTGATCGTTGTTGTTTATTTTACTTTTGTTTCTTCAATAATATCTTAAGAATCATTTACAGTGTCTTGGGTTCTTTATGATTTCAATGCAAATTCCTTCTACCATACGCCTACGATAGTACTGGTCCAAACATATTCCTATATCACTAAGTATATGCTACAATAGTAATACGATAGTACTGGTCCAAACATATTCCTATATCACTAAGTATATGCTACAATAGTAATACGATAGTACTGGTCCAAACATATTCCTATATCACTAAGTATATGCTACAATAGTCTCTAGAGTAGACAGACTGTTTTTTGAAAGATTTGTTTATTGCCAATGCACACATACGTAATCATCAGTTCACTTTACATAATCATTTTTTTAAACACGACAGACTGAAAAACAGGAAAAAAGGAAAAAAAACAGCCCCAGAAAGGTAAACGACACAGCTTTCATTACTCCGTATTGTCCATAACAACGAACACATGCATGTAGTCAAATCAACCCAGAGGAGATATTGAAGGTATAGAACCTAAAAGTAGCAGGCTTTCTCCTTACATTGTACAGTATCTTTTTTGGAGTACAGTATGATGAAAGTTCATTCAGCCAGTGTCTCTGTGAAGGTAGGTTTTCAGATTTCCAATTGCAGCTCAAAATCTCTTAAATGCACCTCATCGTTCAGAGCCTTGAGCCCAAGGGACTCACTGGAAACCTTTATTGCTGTTTCATTCAACAGCACTCTTCTTTACTCACTCTGAGCACACAGGCCTATTAAAACGACCTCCTGTCTGCCTCTGTTCTGATCAATGCCTGCAATTAACACAAGCGATCAATTGGACAGTCCGGGCAAACACAGAAATCATCCTCAGAGTGTGAAGCCTATATGGTTCCTGGAGGGGTCCACACCCTCGGACAAGAGGCTAATGACACACATACGTAGGACTTTGTCCTCTGTGATTAATCATTCCTATGGACGGATGTATCATGTGAAGGATGGCCATTTCCATTTGTGGGTAATTATTGTATCCATTTTGGACTCTTTGTGTTGGGCAACTTGGGCTGGTGGTTTGTGATGGTAACTAACGGCAAGGAAGAAATCACTGACCTGTATGCCTATATGGTTGTACATACGCAGCAGTGTGCACCTGCAGGCTTTATGACTAGTCGCAGGCCACAAAAGGAGTGACAAATGCTTTCTAAATACTTGATGAGGAGGGACAAGCAATTCATTTAAAGTGGTAGACTGCATGCAAAGACCATTGCAAGCACCTGTGAAGTCTTCATTTTGTCATTTGATAAAAAGCTATTTAGTGGCGCTTGAGGTGTTTTAGGGGTGTTTCCACAATTTTGATAGTTAGTCAGCACTTATCTGCGGGCACAAATCTTTGGTGCATGGCACAAAGGCGTTATAATATTCAAATGCTCTTTCTCAGATTCATCATCATCAGCATTTTATTTCTGCATACACACAGTCAAAGCCAATAGCTAACCGTCTTCCTCCTCTTCCCTCCACCTCTCCTTCTCTCTTGATGATCGAGCTCTGGTCCAATGTCATCGTGTGGGTGAAATAGTCTCTCTCTCCCTGTCCGTCTCCCTCCCCACCACCCAGCTCTGTCTCTCTCTTACAGTTTACAATTTAGGTTTACAATTAGAATGTTCTGTCAACACCAGTGAGGTTAGGACCACAGGGGCCTTTTAAAATGCTATACGGGTAGATTATTTTTTCTTTCTTTTAAAATGCATATTACATCATAGTGGGGAACATTTTAAACAAAGTGGAAACATCAAAGGCCTGGCACAACACTGAAATTACCATGCCTGGTAAGGTTTCCAATTTAAAAATAACTTTGAAGTTGCTCTTTTGTAATCATGACAAAGCAGCATTCACCTTTATTCTTTGAGATCCACCGGTCTCCATTTTTGTGTATGTATAGGCGTGGGTGACCTTGTCAGAGTTCAGGTGATAAAATAAATGAGATGAAAATCATGCTTTGTTTTCATGGTTTTCTACGATGACTAGGCCTGTATACATTTTCGACTAGGCCTGTATACATTTACTATTGTATGTCATTTTCATTGTTTTCGACGATAAAAACTATAGTCTATAGTTTTTCATGGTTTCTGACGACATCGCTTTTCATGGTTTTCGGCGATAAAACAATTTATTGAAAATCATGCTTTTCCACGTCATTTTTCATGGTTTTCAACAAAGAAATTCTGAAAAATATATATAAATATGAAATAATGACAAAATACCTGTCACAGTATGTGGCTGTGTGCGTCGGATTTCCTCCCAACATATTTCCTGATCCATGATCACCCATCCATGTCAGTATGGTATACGACGGTACGTCGTACCTTCTCTGCAGGCTCGGCCTTCAAGATCGTTTGTTCCCATAAGTATAGGACTTACGAACAAGCAGTCCCCATCTCAGTTCCTTGGCACAAAACAAATTTCCGAAAGGACAAATAAAGTATCTATAGGTATTAGGTAGTGTGGGTCTTGATGGTGTGATTGCTGATTGGATAAACAGACTAAAACTGTCCAGACATTTATAGACCTTTAACCCCACCCCACAACCGCCAAAGAAGGGCCCCAGGAGCCCTTTTCAAGTCGTCAAACCTAGTACTGCGCGGTCCAATTTCCCCTCGAAGGGCCCCTGAGAGCCAAGGGCCCCTGGGCCACGGCCCCACTGGCCCAATGTATAATGTGTCCCTGCTTTAAATACTAGCCAGAGGATACAGCTATATCACTACTGGGCCAAACTGGGACTTTCAAGCAAAGACAAAACCTTGTGTGCTACAGTAGTCAAAGCTACTTCTGGCTCATGGGGACAGTCCCACCCACAATGTAGCATTATCTCTGCCCCAGCAGACATGCATGCATTCCTCCCAGCTTCCAGCCTTGGCACACCTGTCTGTGGTCACCTCATCGCACTCAATTGACACACCTGCCGGCCATCAACTCTTCAGCCCTGACAGTATTCATACCCTGGTCTTCACTCCACTCATCGTCGGATCATTGCACAACCTTTCATGGTAATACTATAGCTTGACTCTAGCCAGTGTTTACTAGTGAAGTTATAGTTTAGTTATATTGCCTATAGTATATTTTGCTCCTGTGTTTCCTGCAACTCAAGCTCTTCTCCTCTCCTCCAGAACCAAGCTCACCTGTTCTACTGCCTGCTCGTCTGCCTGCCACCTGCCTGGACTGCTCTCCTCATTCCTCCATGTTTGTTTTACATGCAACCTTCCACAAGCTCCAATTCACCATATTGTGAATAAATACCTTAAATTTGCTCCTGTGTTTGGCTCTGCGTTTGCGTTCAACTTTCTGCATACCATGACAATACCCCAAAGTGTATTACAATACAACTAGTATAAGGCATACGGTATATTGCTCTGATGTAAAGCCAAATGTTTCTTTTCAATTAGCTTCTTTTGTTATTATCGACCAGACGTGGCCTTGTGGTTAGAGTGTCTGCCCTGAAACTGGGAGGTCGGGGTTCGATCAATCAAATACTTCCGGAGCGCAGCACGGCTGCAGCTCACTGCTCCAAGAGATGGGTCAAATGCGGAGAACAAATTTCACTGCAGTAACGGGTGTGACAAATCGTACAACTATGACTTTGATCGATAATGAAGTACAGCATCGCTGAAAATCTGTTTTCCTTTTTGCTTTTGTGTTTTGTTTTCCTTATCTCTATGTGATAATTATTATAAACATTAATAAGGTTGGCATAATAAGCTTCGGCTTCAGCCTGTACCATTTCACTCAATTGTAATTGTTAAACCATGACTGAGATAATAAAATAAAAACTAACTAACTTGGTGGTCTGGGTGATGTATAGTGATGTCATTTTTACTGCATCTACACAGCCATCATTGCAAACCATCTTACAGTAGCTGGCCCCTAACCAACTGAAGAGCAATTGGCTTTAATTTACCTATACTGTCAGGTTAACATTTTCCAGTTTCTACAATGAGATGGAAGAAATAGTTCAGGGAGAGCGACTGCGGCCTCTCGCTAGCTCAACAGAGCACCTGCACAGGCAGCTTACACAAGCCCTCCAGGAGATGATGTTTTGACATCTTTTTACAGACCCTTGAAGGCTAAATCTGGAAGATTCATGTGAATGCAAAGGGACAGGGAAGGAGCACGCAGCAGGTTCAACAATGAACTGGGAATAAGATGAACAAATTAGAAAAAGCCCCTTCTGGGCACAGGTATTCACCAGGAGGATAGGAGTGTGTGTGTGATGAGTGGCAAACCATGTACCTGTGTGTGCACAGTTTGGCATGGATCGGGCCAACGGTGCCGCAGAGTATAGCTGGTAACGGACGGATGGACACGCGCACACACACACACACACACACACACACACACACACACACACACACACACACACACACACACACACGTGCGCGCACACACACACGGACGCAGTGAAAAACATACTCCCCCCCCCCCCCCATGCCTTCGGCCTGGTGGACACAAAAATATCCTCCATGAAGTTGTTTGCAAAATGATTTAAAAAAAGAACTGTTTAAGCACATTCTTCCACTCTCACCATTCCACATATCACCAAAACAATCACCAAGAAAGTACTACTGTATACATATATTTATATCATGGCACTCAAAATGAAAATAGACTGAGACGTGTTGAATAAATAGTTCACAGCTACAAAATAACAATGCACACAATCTGTAGCACCCTCGGTTATTTTCACATAACGTATAATGTTATAAGATAGTAGGCCTATACCTGACCTCAGTGTAGGACTTGCTGTCTTTGAAACTGTAGGAACCTAATACAATTTCAACACCCTGCGTAAAGCTTCCAACACTTGAATCACGCCCATGCTGCCAGCCATAATGTCAGAGGTTGAATCAGTCAAACTAACAGTGAACAATGTCTTCCATCTGGCAAACTAAATGAACAAGAGAATGTAATAACACCATCTTGGCAACGACTCAAGTCACTACTCAATAATACTCTAATTCTAATTTGGGTCTTTAAATGACGGCATATCCTCTTCTAAACGACAATCATATTGTTATTCGTTGTGGAAGAGAGAGGATAATGCTATGCTCGGGGCAGTGCAGACCCACATACGCCCCGGCGTCTGTCCTGCCAAGTGCACGGCTCTCGTTCAGCAGTTTTCCCCATGGCTATCATTTCACATCATTACTTACAGACCATTGTACCCAGTGTTTGCCTAATAAAATCAACAAACAGAGCATCGTGGACGAAAGAGAAGCAGAGCAATGCTTTATGAAAAAAATTAAGATAATATGCAGTGTGGCTCTAAAGAGCTATAATTAAACAAGAGCATCCGATGCCAAACAGGGTTTTCTTCCAAAGAGCTGCAGGCCAGTGCATGCATGTCTGCTGCGGCAGAGATAATGCTACAGTGTGGGTGGGACTGTCCCCATGAGCCAGAAGTAGCTTTGACTACTGTAGCACACAAGGTTTTGTCTTTGCTTGAAAGTCCCAGTTTGGCCCAGTAGTGATATAGCTGTATCCTCTGGCTAGTATTTAAAGCAGGGACACATTATACATTGGGCCAGTGGGGCCGTGGCCCAGGGGCCCTTGGCTCTCAGGGGCCCTTCGAGGGGAAATTGGACCGCGCAGTACTAGGTTTGACGCCCTGAAAAGGGCTCCTGGGGCCCTTCTTTGGCGGTTGTGGGGTGGGGTTAAAGGTCTATAAATGTCTGGACAGTTTTAGTCTGTTTATCCAATCAGCAATCACACCATCAAGACCCACACTACCTTTCGGAAATTTGTTTTGTGCCAAGGAGTCATCAGGATACAAAAAACACATACAAACAAACAGATCACACAGTACATTGACAATCGAGAAACAATAATACTAACAAAAGGCTACCAATAGTTCCAAGAGGCATCACATTACATTTTATCCACGGAACTGAGATGGGGACTGCTTGTTCGTAAGTCCTATACTTATGGGAACAAACGATCTTGAAGGCCGAGCCTGCAGAGAAGGTACCATGTACCGTCGTATACCATACTGACATGGATGGGTGATCATGGATCAGGAAATATGTCACATTTGACCCTGAGGATATCTTGAGAGCATGGATGTGTACCAGTGGCATTTGCACAATGACGCAGGTGGTGGTGTCAAGGGGCTTGTCCCCCCCGTTACCCGCTTGGTAGTGTCAAGGGGCTTGTCCCCCCCGTTACCCGCTTGGTAGTGTCAAGGGGCTTGTTCCCCCCGTTACCCGCTTGGTAGTGTCAAGGGGCTTGTTCCCCCTGTTACCCGCTTGGTAGTGTCAAGGGGCTTGTTCCCCCCGTTACCCGCTTGGTAGTGTCGCGTGGCCAGACTGTTGCCTCTCGCAATTTTCAAATGCAACCGTTATACAGTCTGGAGCATGGAACCTCTGACCATGAGTAAGCGATAAAGCAGAAGTGAAGCCTCCTCACTTCAGTTTCGAAGCTATATGTTTAGAAATCAGGATCATCTAAACATATAGCTTAATTGCTGCTTAGCAGAAATTGAAATAAAAAAATATATATTTTAAAATATATTTTCGTGAACGGAAATGCCAAGGATTTCTTGGAGGTGTAGTTCCAGACTCTATACGTATATAGCATTTGGAGAATATGGAATATAGTTGTCTGACTACCCGTTTGGTGACACTGAGAGTGTAACGTTCTTAAACCCCCTAAAGATTGTTAACATTGTTTTCATCTACAGTGAATACATTTGACAGTATAGGAGATTATGTTTGAGAGATGAAAAGGATTTTCAGGAAAAATGAAAGCCAGGATGAGGGGAAACCTTTAGCTTTAGGATTAGGGCGTGTGCCACTGTCAAGTCATCATACAAGAAAAACCTTCAGGTGTTTAAAAAAGTGTTAATGTTTGGGTATTTCACTTGTCAAATTATTTTTGCATTATCCTGCCTACCCTTGGCATTGGAGTTCTGGACAACCAACTGAATGCCAGGCACAGCACTCACCTGGGTCGCTGACGCGTGTGTTGATCGGTTTGGTCGGGTTGGTTCTCGAGAAATGTGAATTACAGACACATACAGACGGACAGAGATTGCACTAATTTATTGGATTAGTAGGATATATTCAAAAACAAAACAAAAAGTAATTTATATGATTAATGAGTTTACATGTAGAGGGGAAAGGAGCAAGTGTGGGGTTTAAATGGTGAAAGAGAATTGCATGGGTAATACACAGAATCAAATCTGTCAGATCAATAGCTGCCTCCTTGGCTGTTGTGTGCCGCTGTCATTTTGACTTGTCAGCTGTGATCGTTGCTTCATTCAGAGTGGAGAGGAACAAGGCGTAGCTTCAGAGAAAAGCCTTGCAAATATTGACACTTCTGACAGCATGTCTAATCCCTAATGATGGTCTGCTGAGCCAACGGGGCTTTCATTTTCCCTCTTCTTTTGGGTAAAATAATAATTTAAGCCTAAAAGCTTTATACACAATACAGGCAAAGGTAATTATCTAGGAGACACTCTCCCAGCTCTGCCAGTGATGAGTGACAAACAAAACTGATGTATAATTCTTATTCACTATGGCAAGTTACACCAGCAAATGTCAACATGTGTGTACAAGATTACATATTTTTTCATGTGTTATCGAGAACACCACATGGCGGGCTAACATTCTGTGAAAATATGTAGGCCTACTGTACATGCATGACACAAGCTTGCAACGCATCACAATGTGAGTGTGACACAGTGTGATTATGAGATCATTTCATTAACTAGCGCTATTACAGTAAACTACTAGGGCATGAAATTTTACTTGACGATTAATTGGCATTCAAATAATAGAGGGGCCATCTGACTATTATGTCTGAGCAGAGACAGACACCTCCCTGAGATCCTCAACTGAACGAGGAACAATCTCAACAAAATGAGAACACTGAGACCATGCTCTATCTTCTGCCATTTCTATTGATTTGGCTGTAATAGATTATGGCTTGAATTGGCCATTCAATGGAGTATGGGCTAAGTAGAAATAAAGAGAAGGCCATTTTGGATGTTCTAAGTATAGGGGCGATTTTAAAGGTTTGAATGATTAGGGAAAGGAAAAACCTGACAGTGGTTGCTCCCTGTACAGGCCAGGGATGAAAGTTTATTTACACACAGTGTCAGCTTAATCTGCACGCACGCACGCACGTCATCCTTCTGATAGAGCACAAAAAACACTCATAGCATGGACCCGTCAACATTATTGAACTCTCTGCCTTCATGATGTCCTGGAATACTAATCGTGTCATACTAGCAAGATGCAGTCCTTGCATTGCTCAGCCTTGGTCCAGTGATTAAAGAGGAGCTGTACAAAGGGCACTTAGTTTAGTTATGATGATACTCACACAATGACCCTGATCAAGCCAACTGATCAATGGCCACTGGCTAGACTGTTTATTGGCAGCTGTTGGCTCCCCAGATTGAATTGGCCTTGTCTATGCTGTTGCTATACATCCTTTTTCACTAACCAGAGGCATTGATGGGGTCAGGATTTGACAATACAACTCTTCCCCCTTTCAAACATTGAAAGCACTTTTTATCTGTGTTTACATGTACAGAGGTTTCTTTCCTCTGTATGGGTTTTAATTATAGGTTCTAATGCTATGACACAGGGCATGCTTCTGCGTGTAAAGTGTAAAACGCAATCTTTCATAATTAATTAAGGAAATTGGTCCATAAGCTTCCCCATTTCCTCATATTGCGGATGAAGATGAATGGATTTCCAGCACACCAAAGTGTGGACATCGTATAGTGACATTTGTGTGGATTGGAATGACTTCAATCCTCACTATCTTATGTTTTAGTTAAGGTACAATGAGTTGCGTGAATGTTTCGCGCGCTGTAAAGCCAGCTTTACAATGATAAAATAACAACACAGATCAAACAGAAAATATTCAGGGTATTTTAATGGATGCACAAAATACAACAACAAGGTAACACACCCTGATATTAATACACAGACTGATAGAGTGAAACTGAACAGCAGGATTTAAGCTGCTGCTGTTTCTTTTCAATTCAATTCTCTGTGATGGGAAGAACATTAATCCTTGTGCTCCTGTAGTCACGAGTCCATGAAATAGGTAGAGGGTTGGGTACAGAAATCTGTGTAGCCTAGCTCTCTTAAAGTCAATAATTCTCTCTAGGAAGACAAAGGACGCCTGACTGACTTTTTAACCCAGATAGTGGCAGGGCTCTAAAGGCTAAATGACTGCAAGTTATAGGCCTATTTGAAACTACAGCCTGCTTAGAAAAATAGAGCCGAAGAGAGCACATATAGAAACATGCCTTTATTGATCCCAAAGGGCAAATGTAGTTATCATGGCAATACAGCAGCTATGAAACACATATTTGGCTCTTCAAAGTTAAATGTTTACAAGTCTTCTAATCACAGAGCAACGCCAAGATCAAATATAATATTCTAGAAATAAAATGGTCTCAATCTATTTGAGAGTTATCTGACTGAATTGAATTAATGCCATATATAGTTATACTATCTAATCCTGCCTCGCGGCCGGGTCCAGATATAAAGAGCAGCACAGTTTCAGCCTATAGGAAGGAGACTGCTGTTGCTTCCAGTCTTACTTTTTAGCACTGGCCCATTTGAAGTGGAGGGAGGTCAGGCCCTAAAGAGTCTGATTATGCTTGGTCTCTTGGCTATTGGACAATGTTCCTCTAACACAGAATTAGAATAATTTTGAATTATGAGTGACAGACGGAAGACCTCTCACCTGTGGGTTGGAGGCCTCTGTCATGTTGAATCTGTGTTTTGCAGACACTTGCTGACAAAATGCTAAGTGCCTAGGAGTGGCTAGGAGAAAGACATTTGACCCTGTCTCTGAAGGTCTGTGATTATGCCTCAAAAGTGCAGTGTCTTTCCAGTGCGTCCCTTGTGCATGCGGGTTAGGTCGATACTCCATGAACTGCGTGCAAGAAGGCACAGTGTGGATGTAGAGCCTCACCATTAGGTCCTGCAGCGAGGGGCAATAGTATTGGTTTAAGTTTGACGCGTGCACATACAATTCAATGTCCAGAGAGTTGTGTCATTTTCGATATGTCAATCCATTTATTCACATGAAGCCATAGATAAACTCACTTGATGTATAAAGGACATGAACGCAACAAACAGCAACAAACAGCACAGTGTCATGGTCGAAAACTGTTTGGCTTCACCTATTGGCAGCCCACGGTCCAAAATGATGAGAAACGAGGCTAACTTTTTTTTTCAAAATTTCAAAAAACATGGGCTATAACCCATCGTTTTTGTCATTTTGTCATTTTTTTCAAATCCTCAAAAATGATGAAAAACGGCGCGCTATAGTATGCCGTACGATATGGGCTATAGCCCATGGTCCAAAATGATGAGAAACGAGGATAACTTTTTTTTTCAAAATTTCAAAAAACATGGGCTATAACCCATCGTTTTTGTAATTTCGTCATTTTTTTCAAATCCTCAAAAATGATGGAAAATTACGGAAATGGTAATTGCGGAAATTGCGGAAATGGAAATTGCGGAAATTGCGGATTTTTTTTTCTTTCATTTTTTTCAAATCCTCAGAAATGATGAAAAACGGCGCGCTATAGTATGCCGTACGATATGGGCTATAGCCCATGGTCCAAAATGATGAGAAACAAGGATAACGTTTTTTTTCAAAATTTCAAAAAACATGGGCTATAACCCATCGTTTTTGTCATTTTGTCATTTTTTTCAAATCTTCAAAAATGATGAAAAACTGCGCGCTATAGTATGCCGTACGATATGGGCTATAGCCCACGGTCCAAAATTATGAGAAACGAGGCTAACTTTTTTTTTCAAAATTTCAAAAAACATGGGCTATAACCCATCGTTTTTGTCATTTCGTCATTTTTTTCAAATCCTCAAAAATGATGAAAAACGGCACGCTATAGTATGCCGTACGATATGGGCTATAGCCCATGGTCCAAAATGATGAGAAACGAGGCTAACTTTTTTTTTCAAAATTTCAAAAAACATGGGCTATAACCCATCGTTTTTTCATGTTTTCATTTTTTTCAAATCCTCCAAAATGATGAAAAACGGCGTGCTATAGTATGCCGTACGATATGGGCTATAGCCCATGGTCCAAAATGATGAGAAACGAGGCTAACTTTTTTTTTCAAAATTTCAAAAAACATGGGCTATAACCCATCGTTTTTTTATTTTTTCATTTTTTTCAAATCCTCAAAAATGATGAAAAACGGCGCGCTATAGTATGCCGTACGATATGGGCTATAGCCCATGGTCCAAAATGATGAGAAACGAGGATAACTTTTTTTTTCAAAATTTCAAAAAACATGGGCTATAACCCATCGTTTTTGTCATTTCGTCATTTTTTTCAAATCTTCAAAAATGATGAAAAACTGCGCGCTATAGTATGCCGTACGATATGGGCTATAGCCCACGGTCCAAAATTATGAGAAACGAGGCTAACTTTTTTTTTCAAAATTTCAAAAAACATGGGCTATAACCCATCGTTTTTGTCATTTTTTCATTTTTTTCAAATCCTCAAAAATGATGAAAAACGGCGCGCTATAGTATGCCGTACGATATGGGCTATAGCCCATGGTCCAAAATGATGAGAAACGAGGATAACTTTTTTTTTCAAAATTTCAAAAAACATGGGCTATAACCCATCGTTTTTGTCATTTCGTCATTTTTTTCAAATCTTCAAAAATGATGAAAAACTGCGCGCTATAGTATGCCGTACGATATGGGCTATAGCCCACGGTCCAAAATTATGAGAAACGAGGCTAACTTTTTTTTTCAAAATTTCAAAAAACATGGGCTATAACCCATCGTTTTTGTCATTTCGTCATTTTTTTCAAATCCTCAAAAATGATGAAAAACGGCACGCTATAGTATGCCGTACGATATGGGCTATAGCCCATGGTCCAAAATGATGAGAAACGAGGCTAACTTTTTTTTTTCAAAATTTCAAAAAACATGGGCTATAACCCATCGTTTTTTCATGTTTTCATTTTTTTCAAATCCTCCAAAATGATGAAAAACGGCGTGCTATAGTATGCCGTACGATATGGGCTATAGCCCATGGTCCAAAATGATGAGAAACGAGGCTAACTTTTTTTTTCAAAATTTCAAAAAACATGGGCTATAACCCATCGTTTTTGTCATTTCGTCATTTTTTTAAAATCTTCAAAAATGATGAAAAACTGCGCGCTATAGTATGCCGTACGATATGGGCTATAGCCCACGGTCCAAAATTATGAGAAACGAGGCTAACTTTTTTTTCCAAAATTTCAAAAAACATGGGCTATAACCCATCGTTTTTGTCATTTCGTCATTTTTTTCAAATCCTCAAAAATGATGAAAAACGGCACGCTATAGTATGCCGTACGATATGGGCTATAGCCCATGGTCCAAAATGATGAGAAACGAGGCTAACTTTTCTTTTCAAAATTTCAAAAAACATGGGCTATAACCCATCGTTTTTTCATGTTTTCATTTTTTTCAAATCCTCCAAAATGATGAAAAACGGCGTGCTATAGTATGCCGTACGATATGGGCTATAGCCCATGGTCCAAAATTATGAGAAACGAGGATAACTTTTTTTTTCAAAATTTCAAAAAACATGGGCTATAACCCATCGTTTTTGTCATTTTTTTCAAATCTTCAAAAATGATGAAAAACTGCGCGCTATAGTATGCCGTACGATATGGGCTATAGCCCACGGTCCAAAATTATGAGAAACGAGGCTAACTTTTTTTTTCAAAATTTCAAAAAACATGGGCTATAACCCATCGTTTTTGTCATTTCGTCATTTTTTTCAAATCCTCAAAAATGATGAAAAACGGCACGCTATAGTATGCCGTACGATATGGGCTATAGCCCATGGTCCAAAATGATGAGAAACGAGGCTAACTTTTTTTTTCAAAATTTCAAAAAACATGGGCTATAACCCATCGTTTTTTCATGTTTTCATTTTTTTCAAATCCTCCAAAATGATGAAAAACGGCGTGCTATAGTATGCCGTACGATATGGTCCAAAATGATGAGAAACGAGGCTAACTTTTTTTTTCAAAATTTCAAAAAACATGGGCTATAACCCATCGTTTTTGTCATTTCGTCATTTTTTTCAAATCCTCAAAAATGATGAAAAACGGCACGCTATAGTATGCCGTACGATATGGGCTATAGCCCATGGTCCAAAATGATGAGAAACGAGGCTAACTTTTTTTTTCAAAATTTCAAAAAACATGGGCTATAACCCATCGTTTTTGTCATTTCGTCATTTTTTTCAAATCCTCAAAAATGATGAAAAACGGCACGCTATAGTATGCCGTACGATATGGGCTATAGCCCATGGTCCAAAATGATGAGAAACGAGGCTAACTTTTTTTTTTCAAAATTTCAAAAAACATGGGCTATAACCCATCGTTTTTTCATGTTTTCATTTTTTTCAAATCCTCAAAAATCATGAAAAACGGCGTGCTATAGTATGCCGTACGATATGGGCTATCGCCCATGGTCCAAAATGATGAGAAACGAGGCTAACTTTTTTTTTCAAAATTTCAAAAAACATGGGCTATAACCCATCGTTTTTGTCATTTCGTCATTTTTTTCAAATCTTCAAAAATGATGAAAAACTGCGCGCTATAGTATGCCGTACGATATGGGCTATAGCCCACGGTCCAAAATTATGAGAAACGAGGCTAACTTTTTTTTTCAAAATTTCAAAAAACATGGGCTATAACCCATCGTTTTTGTCATTTCGTCATTTTTTTAAAATCCTCAAAAATGATGAAAAACGGCACGCTATAGTATGCCGTACGATATGGGCTATAGCCCATGGTCCAAAATGATGAGAAACGAGGCTAACTTTTTTTTTCAAAATTTCAAAAAACATGGGCTATAACCCATCGTTTTTTCATGTTTTCATTTTTTTCAAATCCTCAAAAATGATGAAAAACGGCGTGCTATAGTATGCCGTACGATATGGGCTATAGCCCATGGTCCAAAATGATGAGAAACGAGGATAACTTTTTTTTTCAAAAATTCAAAAAACATGGGCTTTAACCCATCGTTTTTGTCATTTCGTCATTTTTTTCAAATCTTCAAAAATGATGAAAAACTGCGCGCTATAGTATGCCGCACGATATGGGCTATAAGCCCACGGTCCAAAATTATGAGAAACGAGGCTAACTTTTTTTTTCAAAATTTCAAAAAACATGGGCTATAACCCATCGTTTTTGTCATTTCGTCATTTTTTTCAAATCCTCAAAAATGATGAAAAACGGCACGCTATAGTATGCCGTACGATATGGGCTATAGCCCACGGTCCAAAATGATGAGAAACGAGGCTAACTTTTTTTTCCAAAATTTCAAAAAACATGGGCTATAACCCATCGTTTTTTCATGTTTTCATTTTTTTCAAATCCTCCAAAATGATGAAAAACGG
This sequence comes from Protomyctophum bolini, assembly GCF_963924005.1. NCBI lineage: Eukaryota > Metazoa > Chordata > Actinopteri > Myctophiformes > Myctophidae > Protomyctophum > Protomyctophum bolini. The sequence goes on along the minus strand of NC_137870.1, from coordinate 32,697,248 downwards.
CGTGCTATAGTATGCCGTACGATATGGGCTATAGCCCATGGTCCAAAATGATAAGAAACGAGGCTAACTTTTTTTTTCAAAATTTCAAAAAACATGGGCTATAACCCATCGTTTTTGTCATTTCGTCATTTTTTTCAAATCCTCAAAAATGATGAAAAACGGCACGCTATAGTATGCCGTACGATATGGGCTATAGCCCATGGTCCAAAATGATGAGAAACGAGGCTAACTTTTTTTTTCAAAATTTCAAAAAACATGGGCTATAACCCATCGTTTTTGTCATTTTGTCATTTTTTTCAAATCCTCAAAAATGATGAAAAACGGCGCGCTATAGTATGCCGTACGATATGGGCTATAGCCCATGGTCCAAAATGATGAGAAACGATAACTTTTTTTTTCAAAATTTCAAAAAACATGGGCTATAACCCATCGTTTTTGTAATTTCGTCATTTTTTTCAAATCCTCAAAAATGATGGAAAATTACGGAAATGGTAATTGCGGAAATTGCGGAAATAGAAATTTCGGAAATTGCGGATTTTTTTTTTTTCATTTTTTTCAAATCCTCAAAAATGATGAAAAACGGCGCGCTATAGTATGCCGTACGATATGGGCTATAGCCCATGGTCCAAAATGATGAGAAACGAGGATAACTTTTTTTTTCAAAATTTCAAAAAACATGGGCTATAACCCATCGTTTTTGTCATTTCGTCATTTTTTTCAAATCTTCAAAAATGATGAAAAAATGCGCGCTATAGTATGCCGTACGATATGGGCTATAGCCCACGGTCCAAAATTATGAGAAACGAGGCTAACTTTTTTTTTCAAAATTTCAAAAAACATGGGCTATAACCCATCGTTTTTGTCATTTTTTCATTTTTTTCAAATCCTCAAAAATGATGAAAAACGGCGCGCTATAGTATGCCGTACGATATGGGCTATAGCCCATGGTCCAAAATGATGAGAAACGAGGATAACTTTTTTTTTCAAAATTTCAAAAAACATGGGCTATAACCCATCGTTTTTGTCATTTCGTCATTTTTTTCAAATCTTCAAAAATGATGAAAAACTGCGCGCTATAGTATGCCGTACGATATGGGCTATAGCCCACGGTCCAAAATTATGAGAAACGAGGCTAACTTTTTTTTTCAAAATTTCAAAAAACATGGGCTATAACCCATCGTTTTTGTCATTTCGTCATTTTTTTCAAATCCTCAAAAATGATGAAAAACGGCACGCTATAGTATGCCGTACGATATGGGCTATAGCCCATGGTCCAAAATGATGAGAAACGAGGCTAACTTTTTTTTTTCAAAATTTCAAAAAACATGGGCTATAACCCATCGTTTTTTCATGTTTTCATTTTTTTCAAATCCTCCAAAATGATGAAAAACGGCGTGCTATAGTATGCCGTACGATATGGGCTATAGCCCATGGTCCAAAATGATGAGAAACGAGGCTAACTGTTTTTTTCAAAATTTCAAAAAACATGGGCTATAACCCATCGTTTTTGTCATTTCGTCATTTTTTTAAAATCTTCAAAAATGATAAAAAACTGCGCGCTATAGTATGCCGTACGATATGGGCTATAGCCCACGGTCCAAAATTATGAGAAACGAGGCTAACTTTTTTTTCATGGGCTATAACCCATCGTTTTTGTCATTTCGTCCTTTTTTTCAAATCCTCAAAAATGATGAAAAACGGCACGCTATAGTATGCCGTACGATATGGGCTATAGCCCATGGTCCAAAATGATGAGAAACGAGGCTAACTTTTTTTCCCAAAATTTCAAAAAACATGGGCTATAACCCATCGTTTTTGTCATTTCGTCATTTTTTTCAAATCCTCAAAAATGATGAAAAACGGCACGCTATAGTATGCCGTACGATATGGGCTATAGCCCATGGTCCAAAATGATGAGAAACGAGGCTAACTTTTTTTTTCAAAATTTCAAAAAACATGGGCTATAACCCATCGTTTTTTCATGTTTTCATTTTTTTCAAATCCTCAAAAATCATGAAAAACGGCGTGCTATAGTATGCCGTACGATATGGGCTATCGCCCATGGTCCAAAATGATGAGAAACGAGGCTAACTTTTTTTTTCAAAATTTCAAAAAACATGGGCTATAACCCATCGTTTTTGTCATTTCGTCATTTTTTTCAAATCTTCAAAAATGATGAAAAACTGCGCGCTATAGTATGCCGTACGATATGGGCTATAGCCCACGGTCCAAAATTATGAGAAACGAGGCTAACTTTTTTTTTCAAAATTTCAAAAAACATGGGCTATAACCCATCGTTTTTGTCATTTCGTCATTTTTTTAAAATCCTCAAAAATGATGAAAAACGGCACGCTATAGTATGCCGTACGATATGGGCTATAGCCCATGGTCCAAAATGATGAGAAACGAGGCTAACTTTTTTTTTCAAAATTTCAAAAAACATGGGCTATAACCCATCGTTTTTTCATGTTTTCATTTTTTTCAAATCCTCAAAAATGATGAAAAACGGCGTGCTATAGTATGCCGTACGATATGGACTATAGCCCATGGTCCAAAATGATGAGAAACGAGGATAACTTTTTTTTTCAAAAATTCAAAAAACATGGGCTTCAACCCATCGTTTTTGTCATTTCGTCATTTTTTTCAAATCTTCAAAAATGATGAAAAACTGCGCGCTATAGTATGCCGCACGATATGGGCTATAGCCCACGGTCCAAAATTATGAGAAACGAGGCTAACTTTTTTTTTCAAAATTTCAAAAAACATGGGCTATAACCCATCGTTTTTGTCATTTCGTCATTTTTTTCAAATCCTCAAAAATGATGAAAAACGGCACGCTATAGTATGCCGTACGATATGGGCTATAGCCCACGGTCCAAAATGATGAGAAACGAGGCTAACCTTTTTTTTCAAAATTTCAAAAAACATGGGCTATAACCCATCGTTTTTTCATTTTTTCATTTTTTTCAAATCCTCCAAAATGATGAAAAACGGCGTGCTATAGTATGCCGTACGATATGGGCTATAGCCCATGGTCCAAAATGATGAGAAACGAGGCTAACTTTTTTTTTCAAAATTTCAAAAAACATGGGCTATAACCCATCGTTTTTGTCATTTCGTCATTTTTTTCAAATCCTCAAAAATGATGAAAAACGGCACGCTATAGTATGCCGTACGATATGGGCTATAGCCCATGGTCCAAAATGATGAGAAACGAGGCTAACTTTTTTTTTCAAAATTTCAAAAAACATGGGCTATAACCCATCGTTTTTTCATGTTTTCATTTTTTTCAAATCCTCCAAAATGATGAAAAACGGCGTGCTATAGTATGCCGTACGATATCGGCTATAGCCCATGGTCCAAAATGATGAGAAACGAGGCTAACTTTTTTTTTCAAAATTTCAAAAAACATGGGCTATAACCCATCGTTTTTTTATTTTTTCATTTTTTTCAAATCCTCAAAAATGATGAAAAACGGCGCGCTATAGTATGCCGTACGATATGGGCTATAGCCCATGGTCCAAAATGATGAGAAACGAGGATAACTTTTTTTTTCAAAATTTCAAAAAACATGGGCTATAACCCATCGTTTTTGTCATTTCGTCATTTTTTTCAAATCTTCAAAAATGATGAAAAACTGCGCGCTATAGTATGCCGTACGATATGGGCTATAGCCCACGGTCCAACATTTTGAGAAACGAGGCTAACTTTTTTTTTCAAAATTTCAAAAAACATGGGCTATAACCCATCGTTTTTGTCATTTCGTCATTTTTTTCAAATCTTCAAAAATGATGAAAAACGGCACGCTATAGTATGCCGTACAATATGGGCTATAGCCCATGGTCCAAAATGATGAGAAACGAGGCTAACTTTTTTTTTCAAAATTTCAAAAAACATGGGCTATAACCCATCGTTTTTGTCATTTCGTAATTTTTTTCAAATCCTCAAAAATGATGAAAAACGGCACGCTATAGTATGCCGTACGATATGGGCTATAGCCCATGGTCCAAAATGATGAGAAACGAGGCTAACTTTTTTTTTCAAAATTTCAAAAAACATGGGCTATAACCCATCGTTTTTTCATGTTTTCATTTTTTTCAAATCCTCCAAAATGATGAAAAACGGCGTGCTATAGTATGCCGTACGATATGGGCTATAGCCCATGGTCCAAAATGATGAGAAACGAGGCTAACTTTTTTTTTCAAAATTTCAAAAAACATGGGCTATAACCCATCGTTTTTGTCATTTCGTCATTTTTTTCAAATCCTCAAAAATGATGAAAAACGGCACACTATAGTATGCCGTACGATATGGGCTATAGCCCATGGTCCAAAATGATGAGAAACGAGGCTAACTTTTTTTTCCAAAATTTCAAAAAACATGGGCTATAACCCATCGTTTTTTCATGTTTTCATTTTTTTCAAATCCTCAAAAATGATGAAAAACGGCGTGCTATAGTATACCGTACGATATGGGCTATAGCCCATGGTCCAAAATGATGAGAAACGAGGCTAACTTTTTTTTTCAAAATTTCAAAAAACATGGGCTATAACCCATCGTTTTTGTCATTTCGTCATTTTTTTCAAATCTTCAAAAATGATGAAAAACTGCGCGCTATAGTATGCCGTACGATATGGGCTATAGCCCACGGTCCAAAATTATGAGAAACGAGGCTAACTTTTTTTTTCAAAATTTAAAAAAACATGGGCTATAACCCATCGTTTTTGTCATTTCGTCATTTTTTTCAAATCCTCAAAAATGATGAAAAACGGCACGCTATAGTATGCCGTACGATATGGGCTATAGCCCATGGTCCAAAATGATGAGAAACGAGGCTAACTTTTTTTTTTTCAAAATTTCAAAAAACATGGGCTATAACCCATCGTTTTTTCATGTTTTCATTTTTTTCAAATCCTCCAAAATGATGAAAAACGGCGTGCTATAGTATGCCGTACGATATGGGCTATAGCCCATGGTCCAAAATGATGAGAAACGAGGCTAACTTTTTTTTTCAAAATTTCAAAAAACATGGGCTATAACCCATCGTTTTTGTCATTTCGTCATTTTTTTCAAATCCTCAAAAATGATGAAAAACGGCACACTATAGTATGCCGTACGATATGGGCTATAGCCCATGGTCCAAAATGATGAGAAACGAGGCTAACTTTTTTTTCCAAAATTTCAAAAAACATGGGCTATAACCCATCGTTTTTTCATGTTTTCATTTTTTTCAAATCCTCAAAAATGATGAAAAACGGCGTGCTATAGTATACCGTACGATATGGGCTATAGCCCATGGTCCAAAATGATGAGAAACGAGGCTAACTTTTTTTTTCAAAATTTCAAAAAACATGGGCTATAACCCATCGTTTTTGTCATTTCGTCATTTTTTTCAAATCTTCAAAAATGATGAAAAACTGCGCGCTATAGTATGCCGTACGATATGGGCTATAGCCCACGGTCCAAAATTATGAGAAACGAGGCTAACTTTTTTTTTCAAAATTTAAAAAAACATGGGCTATAACCCATCGTTTTTGTCATTTCGTCATTTTTTTCAAATCCTCAAAAATGATGAAAAACGGCACGCTATAGTATGCCGTACGATATGGGCTATAGCCCATGGTCCAAAATGATGAGAAACGAGGCTAACTTTTTTTTTTCAAAATTTCAAAAAACATGGGCTATAACCCATCGTTTTTTCATGTTTTCATTTTTTTCAAATCCTCCAAAATGATGAAAAACGGCGTGCTATAGTATGCCGTACGATATGGGCTATAGCCCATGGTCCAAAATGATGAGAAACGAGGCTAACTTTTTTTTTCAAAATTTCAAAAAACATGGGCTATAACCCATCGTTTTTTTTTTTTTCTTCATTTTTTTCAAATCCTCAAAAATGATGAAAAACGGCACGCTATAGTATGCCGTACGATATGGGCTATAGCCCATGGTCCAAAATGATGAGAAACGAGGCTAACTTTTTTTTTCAAAATTTCAAAAAACATGGGCTATAACCCATCGTTTTTGTCATTTCGTCATTTTTTTCAAATCTTCAAAAATGATGAAAAACTGCGCGCTATAGTATGCCGTACGATATGGGCTATAGCCCATGGTCCAAAATGATGAGAAACGAGGCTAACCTTTTTTTTCAAAATTTCAAAAAACATGGGCTATAACCCATCGTTTTTGTCATTTCGTCATTTTTTTCAAATCCTCAAAAATGATGAAAAACGGCACGCTATAGTATGCCGTACGATATGGGCTATAGCCCATGGTCCAAAATGATGAGAAACGAGGATAACTTTTTTTTTTCAAAATTTCAAAAAACATGGGCTATAACCCATCGTTTTTGTCATTTCGTCATTTTTTTCAAATCTTCAAAAATGATGAAAAACTGCGCGCTATAGTATGCCGTACGATATGGGCTATAGCCCACGGTCCAAAATTATGAGAAACGAGGCTAACTTTTTTTTTCAAAATTTAAAAAAACATGGGCTATAACCCATCGTTTTTGTCATTTCGTCATTTTTTTCAAATCCTCAAAAATGATGAAAAACGGCACGCTATAGTATGCCGTACGATATGGGCTATAGCCCATGGTCCAAAATGATGAGAAACGAGGCTAACTTTTTTTTTCAAAATTTCAAAAAACATGGGCTATAACCCATCGTTTTTTCATGTTTTCATTTTTTTCAAATCCTCCAAAATGATGAAAAACGGCGTGCTATAGTATGCCGTACGATATGGGCTGTAGCCCATGGTCCAAAATGATGAGAAACGAGGCTAACTTTTTTTTTCAAAATTTCAAAAAACATGGGCTATAACCCATCGTTTTTGTCATTTCGTCATTTTTTTCAAATCTTCAAAAATGATGAAAAACTGCGCGCTATAGTATGCCGTACGATATGGGCTATAGCCCACGGTCCAAAATTATGAGAAACGAGGCTAACTTTTTTTTTCAAAATTTAAAAAAACATGGGCTATAACCCATCGTTTTTGTCATTTCGTCATTTTTTTCAAATCCTCAAAAATGATGAAAAACGGCACGCTATAGTATGCCGTACGATATGGGCTATAGCCCATGGTCCAAAATGATGAGAAACGAGGCTAACTTTTTTTTCCAAAATTTCAAAAAACATGGGCTATAACCCATCGTTTTTTCATGTTTTCATTTTTTTCAAATCCTCCAAAATGATGAAAAACGGCGTGCTATAGTATGCCGTACGATATGGGCTATAGCCCATGGTCCAAAATGATGAGAAACGAGGCTAACTTTTTTTTTCAAAATTTCAAAAAACATGGGCTATAACCCATCGTTTTTGTCATTTCGTCATTTTTTTCAAATCTTCAAAAATGATGAAAAACTGCGCGCTATAGTATGCCGTACGATATGGGCTATAGCCCACGGTCCAAAATTATGAGAAACGAGGCTAACTTTTTTTTTCAAAATTTAAAAAAACATGGGCTATAACCCATCGTTTTTGTCATTTCGTCATTTTTTTCAAATCCTCAAAAATGATGAAAAACGGCACGCTATAGTATGCCGTACGATATGGGCTATAGCCCATGGTCCAAAATGATGAGAAACGAGGCTAACTTTTTTTTCCAAAATTTCAAAAAACATGGGCTATAACCCATCGTTTTTTCATGTTTTCATTTTTTTCAAATCCTCCAAAATGATGAAAAACGGCGTGCTATAGTATGCCGTACGATATGGGCTATAGCCCATGGTCCAAAATGATGAGAAACGAGGCTAACTTTTTTTTTCAAAATTTCAAAAAACATGGGCTATAACCCATCGTTTTTTTATTTTTTCATTTTTTTCAAATCCTCAAAAATGATGAAAAACGGCACGCTATAGTATGCCGTACGATATGGGCTATAGCCCATGGTCCAAAATGATGAGAAACGAGGCTAACTTTTTTTTTCAAAATTTCAAAAAACATGGGCTATAACCCATCGTTTTTGTCATTTCGTCATTTTTTTCAAATCCTCAAAAATGATGAAAAACGGCACGCTATAGTATGCCGTACGATATGGGCTATAGCCCATGGTCCAAAATGATGAGAAACGAGGCTAACTTTTTTTTTCAAAATTTCAAAAAACATGGGCTATAACCCATCGTTTTTGTCATTTCGTCATTTTTTTCAAATCTTCAAAAATGATGAAAAACTGCGCGCTATAGTATGCCGTACGATATGGGCTATAGCCCATGGTCCAAAATGATGAGAAACGAGGCTAACTTTTTTTTTCAAAATTTCAAAAAACATGGGCTATAACCCATCGTTTTTGTCATTTCGTCATTTTTTTCAAATCCTCAAAAATGATGAAAAACGGCACGCTATAGTATGCCGTACGATATGGGCTATAGCCCATGGTCCAAAATGATGAGAAACGAGGCTAACTTTTTTTTTTCAAAATTTCAAAAAACATGGGCTATAACCCATCGTTTTTGTCATTTCGTCATTTTTTTCAAATCTTCAAAAATGATGAAAAACTGCGCGCTATAGTATGCCGTACGATATGGGCTATAGCCCACGGTCCAAAATTATGAGAAACGAGGCTAACTTTTTTTTTCAAAATTTAAAAAAACATGGGCTATAACCCATCGTTTTTGTCATTTCGTCATTTTTTTCAAATCCTCAAAAATGATGAAAAACGGCACGCTATAGTATGCCGTACGATATGGGCTATAGCCCATGGTCCAAAATGATGAGAAACGAGGCTAACTTTTTTTTTCAAAATTTCAAAAAACATGGGCTATAACCCATCGTTTTTTCATGTTTTCATTTTTTTCAAATCCTCCAAAATGATGAAAAACGGCGTGCTATAGTATGCCGTACGATATGGGCTATAGCCCATGGTCCAAAATGATGAGAAACGAGGCTAACTTTTTTTTTCAAAATTTCAAAAAACATGGGCTATAACCCATCGTTTTTGTCATTTCGTCATTTTTTTCAAATCTTCAAAAATGATGAAAAACTGCGCGCTATAGTATGCCGTACGATATGGGCTATAGCCCACGGTCCAAAATTATGAGAAACGAGGCTAACTTTTTTTTTCAAAATTAAAAAAAACATGGGCTATAACCCATCGTTTTTGTCATTTCGTCATTTTTTTCAAATCCTCAAAAATGATGAAAAACGGCACGCTATAGTATGCCGTACGATATGGGCTATAGCCCATGGTCCAAAATGATGAGAAACGAGGCTAACTTTTTTTTCCAAAATTTCAAAAAACATGGGCTATAACCCATCGTTTTTTCATGTTTTCATTTTTTTCAAATCCTCCAAAATGATGAAAAACGGCGTGCTATAGTATGCCGTACGATATGGGCTATAGCCCATGGTCCAAAATGATGAGAAACGAGGCTAACTTTTTTTTTCAAAATTTCAAAAAACATGGGCTATAACCCATCGTTTTTTTATTTTTTCATTTTTTTCAAATCCTCAAAAATGATGAAAAACGGCACGCTATAGTATGCCGTACGATATGGGCTATAGCCCATGGTCCAAAATGATGAGAAACGAGGCTAACTTTTTTTTTCAAAATTTCAAAAAACATGGGCTATAACCCATCGTTTTTGTCATTTCGTCATTTTTTTCAAATCTTCAAAAATGATGAAAAACTGCGCGCTATAGTATGCCGTACGATATGGGCTATAGCCCATGGTCCAAAATGATGAGAAACGAGGCTAACTTTTTTTTTCAAAATTTCAAAAAACATGGGCTATAACCCATCGTTTTTGTCATTTTGTCATTTTTTTCAAATCCTCAAAAATGATGAAAAACGGCACGCTATAGTATGCCGTACGATATGGGCTATAGCCCATGGTCCAAAATGATGAGAAACGAGGCTAACTTTTTTTTTCAAAATTTCAAAAAACATGGGCTATAACCCATCGTTTTTTCATGTTTTCATTTTTTTCAAATCCTCCAAAATGATGAAAAACGGCGTGCTATAGTATGCCGTACGATATGGGCTATAGCCCATGGTCCAAAATGATGAGAAACGAGGCTAACTTTTTTTTTCAAAATTTCAAAAAACATGGGCTATAACCCATCGTTTTTGTCATTTCGTCATTTTTTTCAAATCCTCAAAAATGATGAAAAACGGCACGCTATAGTATGCCGTACGATATGGGCTATAGCCCATGGTCCAAAATGATGAGAAACGAGGCTAACTTTTTTTTTCAAAATTTCAAAAAACATGGGCTATAACCCATCGTTTTTTCATGTTTTCATTTTTTTCAAATCCTCCAAAATTATGAAAAACGGCGCGCTATAGTATGCCGTACGATATGGGCTATAGCCCATGGTCCAAAATGATGAGAAACGAGGCTAACTTTTTTTTTCAAAATTTCAAAAAACATGGGCTATAACCCATCGTTTTTGTCATTTCGTCATTTTTTTCAAATCCTCAAAAATGATGAAAAACGGCACGCTATAGTATGCCGTACGATATGGGCTATAGCCCATGGTCCAAAATGATGAGAAACGAGGCTAACTTTTTTTTTTCAAAATTTCAAAAAACATGGGCTATAACCCATCGTTTTTGTCATTTCGTCATTTTTTTCAAATCCTCAAAAATGATGAAAAACGGCACGCTATAGTATGCCGTACGATATGGGCTATAGCCCATGGTCCAAAATGATGAGAAACGAGGCTAACTTTTTTTTTTCAAAATTTCAAAAAACATGGGCTATAACCCATCGTTTTTTCATGTTTTCATTTTTTTCAAATCCTCCAAAATGATGAAAAACGGCGTGCTATAGTATGCCGTACGATATGGGCTATAGCCCATGGTCCAAAATGATGAGACACGAGGCTTTTTCATCATCGTTTTGTCATTTCGTCATTTTTTTCAAATCCTCAAAAATGATGAAAAACGGCACGCTATAGTATGCCGTACGATATGGGCTATAGCCCATGGTCCAAAATGATGAGAAACGAGGCTAACTTTTTTTTTCAAAATTTCAAAAAACATGGGCTATAACCCATCGTTTTTTTATTTTTTCATTTTTTTCAAATCCTCCAAAATGATGAAAAACGGCGTGCTATAGTATGCCGTACGATATGGGCTATAGCCCATGGTCCAAAATGATGAGACACGAGGCTAACTTTTTTTTTCAAAATTTCAAAAAACATGGGCTATAACCCATCGTTTTGTCATTTCGTCATTTTTTTCAAATCCTCAAAAATGATGAAAAACGGCACGCTATAGTATGCCGTACGATATGGGCTATAGCCCATGGTCCAAAATGATGAGAAACGAGGCTAACTTTTTTTTTCAAAATTTCAAAAAACATGGGCTATAACCCATCGTTTTTTTATTTTTTCATTTTTTTCAAATCCTCCAAAATGATGAAAAACGGCGTGCTATAGTATGCCGTACGATATGGGCTATAGCCCATGGTCCAAAATGATGAGACACGAGGCAAACTTTTTTTTTCAAAATTTCAAAAAACATGGGCTATAACCCATCGTTTTTGTCATTTCGTCATTTTTTTCAAATCTTCAAAAATGATGAAAAACTGCGCGCTATAGTATGCCGTACGATATGGGCTATAGCCCACGGTCCAAAATTATGAGAAACGAGGCTAACTTTTTTTTTCAAAATTTCAAAAAACATGGGCTATAACCCATCGTTTTTGTCATTTCGTCATTTTTTTCAAATCTTCAAAAATGATGAAAAACTGCGCGCTATAGTATGCCGTACGATATGGGCTATAGCCCACGGTCCAAAATTATGAGAAACGAGGCTAACTTTTTTTTTCCAAAATTTAAAAAAACATGGGCTATAACCCATCGTTTTTGTCATTTCGTCATTTTTTTCAAATCCTCAAAAATGATGAAAAACGGCACGCTATAGTATGCCGTACGATATGGGCTATAGCCCATGGTCCAAAATGATGAGAAACGAGGCTAACTTTTTTTTTCAAAATTTCAAAAAACATGGGCTATAACCCATCGTTTTTTCATGTTTTCATTTTTTTCAAATCCTCCAAAATGATGAAAAACGGCGTGCTATAGTATGCCGTACGATATGGGCTATAGCCCATGGTCCAAAATGATGAGAAACGAGGCTAACTTTTTTTTTCAAAATTTCAAAAAACATGGGCTATAACCCATCGTTTTTGTCATTTCGTCATTTTTTTCAAATCTTCAAAAATGATGAAAAACTGCGCGCTATAGTATGCCGTACGATATGGGCTATAGCCCACGGTCCAAAATTATGAGAAACGAGGCTAACTTTTTTTTTCAAAATTAAAAAAAACATGGGCTATAACCCATCGTTTTTGTCATTTCGTCATTTTTTTCAAATCCTCAAAAATGATGAAAAACGGCACGCTATAGTATGCCGTACGATATGGGCTATAGCCCATGGTCCAAAATGATGAGAAACGAGGCTAACTTTTTTTTCCAAAATTTCAAAAAACATGGGCTATAACCCATCGTTTTTTCATGTTTTCATTTTTTTCAAATCCTCCAAAATGATGAAAAACGGCGTGCTATAGTATGCCGTACGATATGGGCTATAGCCCATGGTCCAAAATGATGAGAAACGAGGCTAACTTTTTTTTTCAAAATTTCAAAAAACATGGGCTATAACCCATCGTTTTTTTATTTTTTCATTTTTTTCAAATCCTCAAAAATGATGAAAAACGGCACGCTATAGTATGCCGTACGATATGGGCTATAGCCCATGGTCCAAAATGATGAGAAACGAGGCTAACTTTTTTTTTCAAAATTTCAAAAAACATGGGCTATAACCCATCGTTTTTGTCATTTCGTCATTTTTTTCAAATCTTCAAAAATGATGAAAAACTGCGCGCTATAGTATGCCGTACGATATGGGCTATAGCCCATGGTCCAAAATGATGAGAAACGAGGCTAACTTTCTTTTTCAAAATTTCAAAAAACATGGGCTATAACCCATCGTTTTTGTCATTTTGTCATTTTTTTCAAATCCTCAAAAATGATGAAAAACGGCACGCTATAGTATGCCGTACGATATGGGCTATAGCCCATGGTCCAAAATGATGAGAAACGAGGCTAACTTTTTTTTTCAAAATTTCAAAAAACATGGGCTATAACCCATCGTTTTTTCATGTTTTCATTTTTTTCAAATCCTCCAAAATGATGAAAAACGGCGTGCTATAGTATGCCGTACGATATGGGCTATAGCCCATGGTCCAAAATGATGAGAAACGAGGCTAACTTTTTTTTTCAAAATTTCAAAAAACATGGGCTATAACCCATCGTTTTTGTCATTTCGTCATTTTTTTCAAATCCTCAAAAATGATGAAAAACGGCACGCTATAGTATGCCGTACGATATGGGCTATAGCCCATGGTCCAAAATGATGAGAAACGAGGCTAACTTTTTTTTTCAAAATTTCAAAAAACATGGGCTATAACCCATCGTTTTTTTTTTTTTTTCATTTTTTTCAAATCCTCAAAAATGATGAAAAACGGCACGCTATAGTATGCCGTACGATATGGGCTATAGCCCATGGTCCAAAATGATGAGAAACGAGGCTAACTTTTTTTTTCAAAATTTCAAAAAACATGGGCTATAACCCATCGTTTTTGTCATTTCGTCATTTTTTTCAAATCTTCAAAAATGATGAAAAACGGCGTGCTATAGTATGCCGTACGATATGGGCTATAGCCCATGGTCCAAAATGATGAGAAACGAGGCTAACTTTTTTTTCCAAAATTTCAAAAAACATGGGCTATAACCCATCGTTTTTGTCATTTTGTCATTTTTTTCAAATCCTCAAAAATGATGAAAAACGGCACGCTATAGTATGCCGTACGATATGGGCTATAGCCCATGGTCCAAAATGATGAGAAACGAGGCTAACTTTTTTTTTCAAAATTTCAAAAAACATGGGCTATAACCCATCGTTTTTTCATGTTTTCATTTTTTTCAAATCCTCCAAAATGATGAAAAACGGCGTGCTATAGTATGCCGTACGATATGGGCTATAGCCCATGGTCCAAAATGATGAGAAACGAGGCTAACTTTTTTTTTCAAAATTTCAAAAAACATGGGCTATAACCCATCGTTTTTGTCATTTCGTCATTTTTTTCAAATCCTCAAAAATGATGAAAAACGGCACGCTATAGTATGCCGTACGATATGGGCTATAGCCCATGGTCCAAAATGATGAGAAACGAGGCTAACTTTTTTTTTCAAAATTTCAAAAAACATGGGCTATAACCCATCGTTTTTTTTTTTTTTTCATTTTTTTCAAATCCTCAAAAATGATGAAAAACGGCACGCTATAGTATGCCGTACGATATGGGCTATAGCCCATGGTCCAAAATGATGAGAAACGAGGCTAACTTTTTTTTTCAAAATTTCAAAAAACATGGGCTATAACCCATCGTTTTTGTCATTTCGTCATTTTTTTCAAATCTTCAAAAATGATGAAAAACGGCGTGCTATAGTATGCCGTACGATATGGGCTATAGCCCATGGTCCAAAATGATGAGAAACGAGGCTAACTTTTTTTTTCAAAATTTCAAAAAACATGGGCTATAACCCATCGTTTTTGTCATTTCGTCATTTTTTTCAAATCTTCAAAAATGATGAAAAACTGCGCGCTATAGTATGCCGTACGATATGGGCTATAGCCCACGGTCCAAAATTATGAGAAACGAGGCTAACTTTTTTTTTCAAAATTTAAAAAAACATGGGCTATAACCCATCGTTTTTGTCATTTCGTCATTTTTTTCAAATCCTCAAAAATGATGAAAAACGGCACGCTATAGTATGCCGTACGATATGGGCTATAGCCCATGGTCCAAAATGATGAGAAACGAGGCTAACTTTTTTTTCCAAAATTTCAAAAAACATGGGCTATAACCCATCGTTTTTTCATGTTTTCATTTTTTTCAAATCCTCCAAAATGATGAAAAACGGCGTGCTATAGTATGCCGTACGATATGGGCTATAGCCCATGGTCCAAAATGATGAGAAACGAGGCTAACTTTTTTTTTCAAAATTTCAAAAAACATGGGCTATAACCCATCGTTTTTTTATTTTTTCATTTTTTTCAAATCCTCAAAAATGATGAAAAACGGCACGCTATAGTATGCCGTACGATATGGGCTATAGCCCATGGTCCAAAATGATGAGAAACGAGGCTAACTTTTTTTTTCAAAATTTCAAAAAACATGGGCTATAACCCATCGTTTTTGTCATTTCGTCATTTTTTTCAAATCTTCAAAAATGATGAAAAACTGCGCGCTATAGTATTCCGTACGATATGGGCTATAGCCCATGGTCCAAAATGATGAGAAACGAGGCTAACTTTTTTTTTCAAAATTTCAAAAAACATGGGCTATAACCCATCGTTTTTGTCATTTTGTCATTTTTTTCAAATCCTCAAAAATGATGAAAAACGGCACGCTATAGTATGCCGTACGATATGGGCTATAGCCCATGGTCCAAAATGATGAGAAACGAGGCTAACTTTTTTTTTCAAAATTTCAAAAAACATGGGCTATAACCCATCGTTTTTTCATGTTTTCATTTTTTTCAAATCCTCCAAAATGATGAAAAACGGCGTGCTATAGTATGCCGTACGATATGGGCTATAGCCCATGGTCCAAAATGATGAGAAACGAGGCTAACTTTTTTTTTCAAAATTTCAAAAAACATGGGCTATAACCCATCGTTTTTGTCATTTCGTCATTTTTTTCAAATCCTCAAAAATGATGAAAAACGGCACGCTATAGTATGCCGTACGATATGGGCTATAGCCCATGGTCCAAAATGATGAGAAACGAGGCTAACTTTTTTTTTCAAAATTTCAAAAAACATGGGCTATAACCCATCGTTTTTGTCATTTCGTCATTTTTTTCAAATCTTCAAAAATGATGAAAAACTGCGCGCTATAGTATGCCGTACGATATGGGCTATAGCCCACGGTCCAAAATTATGAGAAACGAGGCTAACTTTTTTTTTTCAAAATTTCAAAAAACATGGGCTATAACCCATCGTTTTTGTCATTTCGTCATTTTTTTCAAATCCTCAAAAATGATGAAAAACGGCACGCTATAGTATGCCGTACGATATGGGCTATAGCCCATGGTCCAAAATGATGAGAAACGAGGCTAACTTACTTTAAAAAATAAAAGTTTAACACATGTACACTACAATCAAAGCGAGCATCAAAAGAACATGGAAAATCCATAAAAGAAAAATATACAAAAACATTAACATTTAGTAAATGTACTTGTCCTTTGTCTTTCAGTCTGTTATACACAACATCAACATTGTACTATTCTCTTTTTATATATCCTTTTTATTATTTCAGTTCAGGGTCAACTCTCATGCACCTCTAGTACCTCTGCTGGAACACTCCATCATCACAGTTCCTACATGTTGTCTCAGTGGAGGTGCTGCCACACTTACTAAAGAGCCGCGGACGTTCTCGGCTGTCCGCAGCTTCTTTTCTCCTCTGTCCGTCGCGGCAGTCAGCCGCGGAGGTGGAGCTTCTTTTCCATCCACCAGCTATCTAAGCACTCGTAAATGACGTAAAACACAGCTTCTTCTGTCCGCGGCTGTCAGCCGTTTTCCGCTCAGGTGTGGAAACAATGTAAGACAGTCCTCCCCCTCTCCACAAGGAGGAGCAGTGCACCAAAGCATTCTGGGAATTGTAGTCCAGGAAGGAAGTGAGCCCAGTGTCCACTTCGGAATACTAAAATATCTAAATACACATATTATCCACATGAAAACCCCAGGAAAGTGTTTCTTGTCTCCCAAACACCATTAAAATAAGATCTGGTTGCAAAAGGGTTGAAGTGTCCCTTTAACATGCCGCAACATTTAAATTGATGATTAATTCAACTCACATACCAGAGATGTGATAGCACTGTTGTGGCAGGTGACAAGTCATGAATACCGACTAGGCTACACAATTATATAATCACAAATAACAATGGAACAATGTCTTGTTTTTGTAAACAAGCAACAATGTTTCCCTGGCACCATTTGTACTTTTCATATTATTTTCAGGTAGTTTTTTTCTGTTTTCTCTTTATTTAGAAGTGTAGATAGACACGATGGTGCTGGGGGAATGACATGCAATACATGTCCTCAGAATCAAACAAGAGATCCTGCAGCCTTGTTCACAACGCATCATTTGGTGTAGAGAGAAAAAAGGAGAGGGACCAAGTAGCCTATAGGGAACCCAGTCAACAGAGTATAGGTTTTAAGTGGTTAAAGTAGTTTGGCACTGGCAGTAATTCAACCTTACTGCCTGCAGAGTTGAAACAGATTAACAGTTGTTTGTTCATTAAAATGTTCAGGTGAAGTTTGTCATTTATTTAACTTCCACATTTATAATCCACTCGTCGTGCAGGCTTTGACTGCCCACATGCAGAACTTGCTCTATTGACATTTACAAACTCAATGAGGCCTCCATTACTGCTGATGCATCAGCTTGATGGAGTGCAAGTCACATTTATTTAGAAAAGTGCTTCAGCGTAGCTGGTTTGTCTAAAAGTGGTTTACAACAAATTGCACAAACAATTCAGCAACTCTGCCTCAAGGTCAATCTGGGCTATCACCCAGAGGGTTACTGTCAGTCCTCTTCTACACTACCAGCACGCTATGGATCCATCTATTTTTATTGAAATGATTTGTAGTTTCTGAGTTATTTAACTTAAACGCCCAATGCATTCTCTATGGCAATAGCACAAAATTTGGCATGCGACTAGTCCTACATACTTAAACCTACCAACCCCATTCTAGCCAACTTAGGTTCATCTTACGGTGGACATGTTTGCCCGAAAAGGAATCTTTGAAAGGTGTCATAGTTTTAGAAATATAGTGCTTTCAAATTTGAGACTTTTGGCACGTCAAAAAATCACTTTCACCTAGAAACTCCATTCACACTTTTTATTATTCAGCTTACTGTGGAGACACATGCTGGAACTTTTTACTTTTAAATGTTTTGTAGTTTCTGAGTTATTTAACTTAAACGCCCAATGCATTCTCTATGGCAATAGCACAAACTTTGCCATGCTACTAGTCCTACATACTTAAACCTACCAACCCCATTCTAGCCTACTTAGGTTCATCTTACGGTGGACATGCGTTTGCCTGCGTAACCCTTGATCGTAGGAGATAGTAATGTAGGACTCTACAGATCAAGTGCTATCCAGTCATAAAGTTTGAACACTTGAAGAAACTACTACAGAAAACTGGAAACACTGCATCCTATCTGTAGGAATGAACAATCGACAGCAGGGGACAACAGAAACAGGACGGAAGACAATGAGATGAAAAAAGTTATCCTCGTTTCTCATCATTTTGGACCATGGGCTATAGCCCATATCGTACGGGGTTATAGCCTATCGTATAGCCCATCGTTTTTTGAATTTTTGGAGAAAAAAAATCCAGGCCCATGAATTAGAGGATAAAGCTCACATGTTACCCAAATAGTTGAATACACAAAAGCTAAGGCACTGGTACTGGTACTTCTGGTTTACCGGAACGGGGTTCAACTCCCTGCAGTGCCCTGCTCAATGTGTTCCCATCGTTTTTTTCATATTTTCATTATTTTCAAATCCTCAAAAATGATGAAAAACGGCGTGCTATAGTATGCCGTACGATATGGGCTATAGCCCATGGTCCAAAATGATGAGAAACGAGGATAACTCAAATTGTCGTAGTGGTTAAGATGTTGGCTTTCCACGTGGGAGACCAGGGTTCGATTCCCGGCTGTTACACTATCATACAAAAGAAGACCTCAACAGCGCTAAGAAAGATCTGATTAATATGATGCTGTGTTATTTAAACTTTACTAACTGAAGGCTAACGAACAAAAGATCACTTCAAAATTACCAGGAGACTTTGCCTGAGAGTGTCTGACTGATGGTGCAGTGGTCTAATCATCAGGGTTTCAGTACAGACATTCCATGTTCAAGGCCTGTTCCTCCTACAGCTCAATGCTGCAGTAATTTGAACTTTTCAAGGCTAGAATAAAAAATAAAAACTCAAAAGCACCCGGAGACATCTGCTGAATGCCCAAAGGTGCCGTGGCGTAATGGTGTGGAGCGCTTGGCCCGATGCCTCTGCTACAGTCAGTTGGCCGGTTCAAGTCCCATGTCATGACATCAAGGTGCTGGAGGACCATCGGGAGTTCCTCCTACAGCTCAATGCTGCAGTAATTTGAACTTTTCAAGGCTAGAATAAAAAATAAAAACTCAAAAGCACCCGGAGACATCTGCTGAATGCCCAAAGGTGCCGTGGTGTAATGGTGTGGAGCGCTTGGCCCGTTGCCTCTGCTACAGTCAGTTGGCCGGTTCAAGTCCCATGTCATGACATCAAGGTGCTGGAGGACCATCGGGAGTTCCTCCTACAGCTCAATGCTGCAGTAATTTGAACTTTTCAAGGCTAGAATAAAAAATAAAAACTCAAAAGCACCCGGAGACATCTTCTGAATGCCCAAAGGTGCCGTGGCGTAATGGTGTGGAGCGCTTGGCCCGTTGCCTCTGCTACAGTCAGTTGGCCGGTTCAAGTCCCATGTCATGACATCAAGGTGCTGGAGGACCATCGGGAGACGGTGCTCTCTCCCCCTGTTTCCTGAAAAGTAACGGTTGGGGGTTATGCTGTACGATATAGGCTATAGCCCACGGTCCAAAATGATGAGAAATGAGGATAAAATTTCAAAAAACATGGGCTATAACCCATTGTTTTTTTTTCATTTATTCCGCAATTTCCGCAATTTCCATTTCCACAATTTCCATTTCCGCAATTTCCATTTCCACAATTTCCATTTCCGCAATTTCCACAATTTCCATTTCCGCAATTTCCATTTCCGCAATTTCCATTTCCGCAATTTCGCAATTTCCGCAATTCCCGCAATTTCCGCAATTCCGCAATTTCCGCAATTACAATTTCCGCAATTTCCGCAATTTCCATTTCCGCAATTTCCATTTCCGCAATTTCCGCAATTTCCATTTCCGCAATTTCCGCAATTACCATTTCCGCAATTACAATTTCCGCAATTTCCGCAATTTCCATTTCCGCAATTTCCGCAATTTGCGGAAATTGCGGAATAAATGAAAAAAAAAACGATGGGTTATAGTCCATGTTTTTTGAAATTTTGAAAAAAAAAATTATCCTCGTTTCTCATCATTTTGGACGGTGGGCTATAGCCTATATCGTACGGCATAACCCCCAACCGTTACTTTTCAGGAAACAGGGAGAGAGAGCACCGTCTCCCGATGGTCCTTCCCAGCACCTTGATGTCATGACATGGGACTTGAACCGGCCAACTGTCTGAAGCTGGCAACTGGGTCAAGCGCTCCACACCATTGAGCCAAGGCACCTTGGGGCATTCAGCAGATGTCTCCTGGTGCTTTTGAGTTTTTATTTTTTATTCAAGAAAGTCAGTGTGCAAAGCAAAGCATCACAGAGACACATGAATAATGTGGGATTTGAACCGTGGACCTGTGGATCACAAACACAGACACTCATCACACTGAGCTAACTGCTGGTTACTACAACACAGCTTTTTTGTGCTAGTTGATGTTAAGGATCCGGAACAATTCTCTTTGTTTTACCCCTGCCCTTATTGGCCGCCCAAAAGCATGCAGGTGTGGTATCTATATTTCATGATATTCATATATAAGCCATGTTAAAATGTCCGACTTATACATTTGGTCACTGTGCTAAGGGCATGCTAAATAAGTCAACTGTCACTATCTGCAGTCACTGTGTCTGCAGAGGCCTGTCTTTGATATTTAATGTCAAGGTGTCGTGGGCCTTAGTCAAGTAGCTTGGCCTGGCCAGGTGTGATAGGGAACTTAGCATTCTATTGTATCCAGGAGAGACCTTTGCTTACCAAGTGGCAATATGTTGATGAATACCGGTATGTAAAGTTTCAGTCTCCACCTCCGTATATCTGTGTCTATGCAA
This sequence comes from Protomyctophum bolini, assembly GCF_963924005.1. NCBI lineage: Eukaryota > Metazoa > Chordata > Actinopteri > Myctophiformes > Myctophidae > Protomyctophum > Protomyctophum bolini. The sequence continues at coordinate 32,676,306 of NC_137870.1, read as the reverse complement.
AAACACTGTATATATGTCCTGTAAAATGCAAGGTTTAGGGAGTCTTAAACTGGCCGCGGCAGCTGTTCAGTACGAGGGAGTCCCTGAGCTCCAGGCTCAGGGACAATGGCGAAGCTCTCTGTCTTGGTCTCGGTTGCAATAAAATGATCGACTCTACACTACACTTCAGAAAACTCTCTGCCTGCCTTCATTCGTCCGGTGCTTTTGACTACAGCCTACAGCCTGCCGTATTGCTTAGCCGTTTCTGTCTTAAATAGATAGAATTATAGTCAGTGTAAAGGGAGAAATTACACGACACAGGCTCCCATTGGCCCGTGAGTTCCAACCTCTCGGCCAACGGGAGATTGCCCCTGTGTTTCGATCGCGTTGCCACGTCTGCTCGTATCAAGCCTGGCTTCGTCCACTGAAAACTTTTTTATTTCGGGAACATTTTTCTGATTTTATTTGACTTGATTATGTTGTTCTTATTTGCTTGTTGTACTGTCCTGTTTTAATTATGATTGATTTTATTGTGTCACTGTACAGCACTTTGTAACATTGTTAAGAAAGGTGCTTTATAAATAAAAAATTACTTACTTACTTACACAAGGCAGGTCGCTGGTTTCCGTGGCAAAACATGGCAACGACCCAGTGCGTCTCACAATGTTGTGATTTCTCTGCATGCATGCAATTAAAATGAATGACCACTAGGTGTCGTCAATGCACAGCGTCTGATCAATAGTTGAAATGTCAATTTTGATTGATTGATTGATTGAAATATTTATTAACAGTTTGCAGAATTACAGTAGGCCTACATTTCAAGCACAAACTCAATACAAAGACTGTTAACTGTGAGTGGACGACCCAATTAAGCCTTACACTTACAAATGCCGTACGGTAGGGGCTATAGCCCATGTTCAAAAATGATGAAAAATGAGGATAACATTTTTTTCAAAAATTCAAAAAACGATGGGCTATAACCCATGTTTTTTGAAATTTTGAATTTTCTTCAAATCCTCAAAAATGATGAAAAACGGCGTGCTATAGTATGCCGTACAGTAGGAGCTAAAGCCCATGTTCAAAAATGATGAAAAATGAGGATAACATTTTTTTCAAAAATTCAAAAAACGATGGGCTATAACCCATGTTTTTTGAAATTTTGAATTTTCTTCAAATCCTCAAAAATGATGAAAAACGGCATGCTATAGTATGCCGTACGGTAGGGGCTATAGCCCATGTTCAAAAATGATGAAAAATGAGGATAACATTTTTTTCAAAAATTAAAAAAACGATGGGCTATAACCCATGTTTTTTGAAATTTTGAATTTTCTTCAAATCCTCAAAAATGATGAAAAACGGCGTGCTATAGTATGCCGTACGGTAGGGGCTATAGCCCATGTTCAAAAATGATGAAAAATGAGGATAACATTTTTTTCAAAAATTCAAAAACAATGGGCTATAACCCATGTTTTTTGAAATTTTGAATTTTCTTCAAATCCTCAAAAATGATGAAAAACGGCGTGCTATAGTATGCCGTACGGTAGGGGCTATAGCCCATGTTCAAAAATGATGAAAAATGAGGATAACATTTTTTTCAAAAATTCAAAAAACGATGGGCTATAACCCATGTTTTTTGAAATTTTGAATTTTCTTCAAATCCTCAAAAATGATGAAAAACGGCGTGCTATAGTATGCCGTACGGTAGGGGCTATAGCCCATGTTCAAAAATGATGAAAAATGAGGATAATTTTTTTTTCAAAAATTCAAAAAACGATGGGCTATAACCCATGTTTTTTGAAATTTTGAATTTTCTTCAAATCCTCAAAAATGATGAAAAACGGCGTGCTATAGTATGCCGTACGGTAGGGGCTATAGCCCATGTTCAAAAATGATGAAAAATGAGGATAACATTTTTTTCAAAAATTCAAAAAACGATGGGCTATAACCCATGTTTTTTGAAATTTTGAATTTTCTTAAAATCCTCAAAAATGATGAAAAACGGCGTGCTATAGTATGCCGTACGGTAGGGGCTATAGCCCATGTTCAAAAATGATGAAAAATGAGGATAACATTTTTTTCAAAAATTCAAAAACAATGGGCTATAACCCATGTTTTTTGAAATTTTGAATTTTCTTCAAATCCTCAAAAATGATGAAAAACGGCGTGCTATAGTATGCCGTACGGTAGGGGCTATAGCCCATGTTCAAAAATGATGAAAAATGAGGATAACATTTTCTTCAAAAATTCAAAAAACGATGGGCTATAACCCATGTTTTTTGAAATTTTGAATTTTCTTCAAATCCTCAAAAATGATGAAAAACGGCTTGCTATAGTATGCCGTACGGTAGGGGCTATAGCCCATGTTCAAAAATGATGAAAAATGAGGATAACATTTTTTTCAAAAATTCAAAAAGCGATGGGCTATAACCCATGTTTTTTTAAATTTTGAATTTTCTTAAAATCCTCAAAAATGATGAAAAACGGCGTGCTATAGTATACCGTACGGTAGGGGCTATGGCCCATGTTAAAAAATGATGAAAAATGAGGATAACATTTTTTTTTTAAATTAAAAAAACGATGGGCTATAACCCATGTTTTTTGAAATTTTGAATTTTCTTCAAATCCTCAAAAATGATGAAAAACGGCGTGCTATAGTATGCCGTACGGTAGGGGCTATAGCCCATGTTCAAAAATGATGAAAAATGAGGATAACATTTTTTTCAAAAATTCAAAAAACGATGGGCTATAACCCATGTTTTTTGAAATTTTGAATTTTCTTCAAATCCTCAAAAATGATGAAAAACGGCGTGCTATAGTATGCCGTACGGTAGGGGCTATAGCCCATGTTCAAAAATGATGAAAAATGAGGATAACATTTTTTTCAAAAATTCAAAAAACGATGGGCTATAACCCATGTTTTTCGAAATTTTGAATTTTCTTCAAATCCTCAAAAATGATGAAAAACGGCGTGCTATAGTATGCCGTACGGTAGGGGCTATAGCCCATGTTCAAAAATGATGAAAAATGAGGATAACATTTTTTTCAAAAATTCAAAAAACGATGGGCTATAACCCATGTTTTTTGAAATTTTGAATTTTCTTCAAATCCTCAAAAATGATGAAAAACGGCGTGCTATAGTATGCCGTACGGTAGGGGCTATAGCCCATGTTCAAAAATGATGAAAAATGAGGATAACATTTTTTTCAAAAATTAAAAAAACGATGGGCTATAACCCATGTTTTTTGAAATTTTGAATTTTCTTCAAATCCTCAAAAATGATGAAAAACGGCGTGCTATAGTATGCCGTACGGTAGGGGCTATAGCCCATGTTCAAAAATGATGAAAAATGAGGATAACATTTTTTTCAAAAATTCAAAAACAATGGGCTATAACCCATGTTTTTTGAAATTTTGAATTTTCTTCAAATCCTCAAAAATGATGAAAAACGGCGTGCTATAGTATGCCGTACGGTAGGGGCTATAGCCCATGTTCAAAAATGATGAAAAATGAGGATAACATTTTTTTCAAAAATTCAAAAAACGATGGGCTATAACCCATGTTTTTTGAAATTTTGAATTTTCTTCAAATCCTCAAAAATGATGAAAAACGGCGTGCTATAGTATGCCGTACGGTAGGGGCTATAGCCCATGTTCAAAAATGATGAAAAATGAGGATAATTTTTTTTTCAAAAATTCAAAAAACGATGGGCTATAACCCATGTTTTTTGTAATTTTGAATTTTCTTCAAATCCTCAAAAATGATGAAAAACGGCGTGCTATAGTATGCCGTACGGTAGGGGCTATAGCCCATGTTCAAAAATGATGAAAAATGAGGATAACATTTTTTTCAAAAATTCAAAAAACGATGGGCTATAACCCATGTTTTTTGAAATTTTGAATTTTCTTAAAATCCTCAAAAATGATGAAAAACGGCGTGCTATAGTATGCCGTACGGTAGGGGCTATAGCCCATGTTCAAAAATGATGAAAAATGAGGATAACATTTTTTTCAAAAATTCAAAAACAATGGGCTATAACCCATGTTTTTTGAAATTTTGAATTTTCTTCAAATCCTCAAAAATGATGAAAAACGGCGTGCTATAGTATGCCGTACGGTAGGGGCTATAGCCCATGTTCAAAAATGATGAAAAATGAGGATAACATTTTCTTCAAAAATTCAAAAAACGATGGGCTATAACCCATGTTTTTTGAAATTTTGAATTTTCTTCAAATCCTCAAAAATGATGAAAAACGGCTTGCTATAGTATGCCGTACGGTAGGGGCTATAGCCCATGTTCAAAAATGATGAAAAATGAGGATAACATTTTTTTCAAAAATTCAAAAAGCGATGGGCTATAACCCATGTTTTTTTAAATTTTGAATTTTCTTAAAATCCTCAAAAATGATGAAAAACGGCGTGCTATAGTATACCGTACGGTAGGGGCTATGGCCCATGTTAAAAAATGATGAAAAATGAGGATAACATTTTTTTTTTAAATTAAAAAAACGATGGGCTATAACCCATGTTTTTTGAAATTTTGAATTTTCTTCAAATCCTCAAAAATGATGAAAAACGGCGTGCTATAGTATGCCGTACGGTAGGGGCTATAGCCCATGTTCAAAAATGATGAAAAATGAGGATAACATTTTTTTCAAAAATTCAAAAAACGATGGGCTATAACCCATGTTTTTTGAAATTTTGAATTTTCTTCAAATCCTCAAAAATGATGAAAAACGGCGTGCTATAGTATGCCGTACGGTAGGGGCTATAGCCCATGTTCAAAAATGATGAAAAATGAGGATAACATTTTTTTCAAAAATTCAAAAAACGATGGGCTATAACCCATGTTTTTCGAAATTTTGAATTTTCTTCAAATCCTCAAAAATGATGAAAAACGGCGTGCTATAGTATGCCGTACGGTAGGGGCTATAGCCCATGTTCAAAAATGATGAAAAATGAGGATAACATTTTTTTCAAAAATTCAAAAAACGATGGGCTATAACCCATGTTTTTTGAAATTTTGAATTTTCTTCAAATCCTCAAAAATGATGAAAAACGGCGTGCTATAGTATGCCGTACGGTAGGGGCTATAGCCCATGTTCAAAAATGATGAAAAATGAGGATAACATTTTTTTCAAAAATTCAAAAAACGATGGGCTATAACCCATGTTTTTTGAAATTTTGAATTTTCTTAAAATCCTCAAAAATGATGAAAAACGGCGTGCTATAGTATGCCGTACGGTAGGGGCTATAGCCCATGTTCAAAAATGATGAAAAATGAGGATAACATTTTTTTCAAAAATTCAAAAACAATGGGCTATAACCCATGTTTTTTGAAATTTTGAATTTTCTTCAAATCCTCAAAAATGATGAAAAACGGCGTGCTATAGTATGCCGTACGGTAGGGGCTATAGCCCATGTTCAAAAATGATGAAAAATGAGGATAACATTTTTTTCAAAAATTCAAAAAACGATGGGCTATAACCCATGTTTTTTGAAATTTTGAATTTTCTTCAAATCCTCAAAAATGATGAAAAACGGCGTGCTATAGTATGCCGTACGGTAGGGGCTATAGCCCATGTTCAAAAATGATGAAAAATGAGGATAACATTTTTTTCAAAAATTCAAAAAGCGATGGGCTATAACCCATGTTTTTTTAAATTTTGAATTTTCTTAAAATCCTCAAAAATGATGAAAAACGGCGTGCTATAGTATACCGTACGGTAGGGGCTATAGCCCATGTTAAAAAATGATGAAAAATGAGGATAACATTTTTTTTTAAATTAAAAAAACGATGGGCTATAACCCATGTTTTTTGAAATTTTGAATTTTCTTCAAATCCTCAAAAATGATGAAAAACGGCGTGCTATAGTATGCCGTACGGTAGGGGCTATAGCCCATGTTCAAAAATGATGAAAAATGAGGATAACATTTTTTTCAAAAATTCAAAAAACGATGGGCTATAACCCATGTTTTTTGAAATTTTGAATTTTCTTCAAATCCTCAAAAATGATGAAAAACGGCGTGCTATAGTATGCCGTACGGTAGGGGCTATAGCCCATGTTCAAAAATGATGAAAAATGAGGATAACATTTTTTTCAAAAATTCAAAAAACGATGGGCTATAACCCATGTTTTTTGAAATTTTGAATTTTCTTCAAATCCTCAAAAATGATGAAAAACGGCGTGCTATAGTATGCCGTACGGTAGGGGCTATAGCCCATGTTCAAAAATGATGAAAAATGAGGATAACATTTTTTTCAAAAAATCAAAAAACGATGGGCTATAACCCATGTTTTTTGAAATTTTGAATTTTCTTCAAATCCTCAAAAATGATGAAAAACGGCGTGCTATAGTATGCCGTACGGTAGGGGCTATAGCCCATGTTCAAAAATGATGAAAAATGAGGATAACATTTTTTTCAAAAATTCAAAAAACGATGGGCTATAACCCATGTTTTTTGAAATTTTGAATTTTCTTCAAATCCTCAAAAATGATGAAAAACGGCTTGCTATAGTATGCCGTACGGTAGGGGCTATAGCCCATGTTCAAAAATGATGAAAAATGAGGATAACATTTTTTTCAAAAATTCAAAAAGCGATGGGCTATAACCCATGTTTTTTTAAATTTTGAATTTTCTTAAAATCCTCAAAAATGATGAAAAACGGCGTGCTATAGTATACCGTACGGTAGGGGCTATAGCCCATGTTAAAAAATGATGAAAAATGAGGATAACATTTTTTTTTTTAAATTAAAAAAACGATGGGCTATAACCCATGTTTTTTGAAATTTTGAATTTTCTTCAAATCCTCAAAAATGATGAAAAACGGCGTGCTATAGTATGCCGTACGGTAGGGGCTATAGCCCATGTTCAAAAATGATGAAAAATGAGGATAACATTTTTTTCAAAAATTCAAAAAACGATGGGCTATAACCCATGTTTTTTGAAATTTTGAATTTTCTTCAAATCCTCAAAAATGATGAAAAACGGCGTGCTATAGTATGCCGTACGGTAGGGGCTATAGCCCATGTTCAAAAATGATGAAAAATGAGGATAACATTTTTTTCAAAAATTCAAAAAACGATGGGCTATAACCCATGTTTTTCGAAATTTTGAATTTTCTTCAAATCCTCAAAAATGATGAAAAACGGCGTGCTATAGTATGCCGTACGGTAGGGGCTATAGCCCATGTTCAAAAATGATGAAAAATGAGGATAACATTTTTTTCAAAAATTCAAAAAACGATGGGCTATAACCCATGTTTTTTGAAATTTTGAATTTTCTTCAAATCCTCAAAAATGATGAAAAACGGCGTGCTATAGTATGCCGTACGGTAGGGGCTATAGCCCATGTTCAAAAATGATGAAAAATGAGGATAACATTTTTTTCAAAAATTCAAAAAGCGATGGGCTATAACCCATGTTTTTTTAAATTTTGAATTTTCTTAAAATCCTCAAAAATGATGAAAAACGGCGTGCTATAGTATACCGTACGGTAGGGGCTATAGCCCATGTTAAAAAATGATGAAAAATGAGGATAACATTTTTTTTTTTAAATTAAAAAAACGATGGGCTATAACCCATGTTTTTTGAAATTTTGAATTTTCTTCAAATCCTCAAAAATGATGAAAAACGGCGTGCTATAGTATGCCGTACGGTAGGGGCTATAGCCCATGTTCAAAAATGATGAAAAATGAGGATAACATTTTTTTCAAAAATTCAAAAAACGATGGGCTAACCCATGTTTTTTGAAATTTTGAATTTTCTTCAAATCCTCAAAAATGATGAAAAACGGCGTGCTATAGTATGCCGTACGGTAGGGGCTATAGCCCATGTTCAAAAATGATGAAAAATGAGGATAACATTTTTTTCAAAAATTCAAAAAACGATGGGCTATAACCCATGTTTTTCGAAATTTTGAATTTTCTTCAAATCCTCAAAAATGATGAAAAACGGCGTGCTATAGTATGCCGTACGGTAGGGGCTATAGCCCATGTTCAAAAATGATGAAAAATGAGGATAACATTTTTTTCAAAAATTCAAAAAACGATGGGCTATAACCCATGTTTTTTGAAATTTTGAATTTTCTTCAAATCCTCAAAAATGATGAAAAACGGCGTGCTATAGTATGCCGTACGGTAGGGGCTATAGCCCATGTTCAAAAATGATGAAAAATGAGGATAACATTTTTTTCAAAAATTCAAAAAACGATGGGCTATAACCCATGTTTTTTGAAATTTTGAATTTTCTTAAAATCCTCAAAAATGATGAAAAACGGCGTGCTATAGTATGCCGTACGGTAGGGGCTATAGCCCATGTTCAAAAATGATGAAAAATGAGGATAACATTTTTTTCAAAAATTCAAAAACAATGGGCTATAACCCATGTTTTTTGAAATTTTGAATTTTCTTCAAATCCTCAAAAATGATGAAAAACGGCGTGCTATAGTATGCCGTACGGTAGGGGCTATAGCCCATGTTCAAAAATGATGAAAAATGAGGATAACATTTTTTTCAAAAATTCAAAAAACGATGGGCTATAACCCATGTTTTTTGAAATTTTGAATTTTCTTCAAATCCTCAAAAATGATGAAAAACGGCGTGCTATAGTATGCCGTACGGTAGGGGCTATAGCCCATGTTCAAAAATGATGAAAAATGAGGATAACATTTTTTTCAAAAATTCAAAAAGCGATGGGCTATAACCCATGTTTTTTTTAATTTTGAATTTTCTTAAAATCCTCAAAAATGATGAAAAACGGCGTGCTATAGTATACCGTACGGTAGGGGCTATAGCCCATGTTAAAAAATGATGAAAAATGAGGATAACATTTTTTTTTAAATTAAAAAAACGATGGGCTATAACCCATGTTTTTTGAAATTTTGAATTTTCTTCAAATCCTCAAAAATGATGAAAAACGGCGTGCTATAGTATGCCGTACGGTAGGGGCTATAGCCCATGTTCAAAAATGATGAAAAATGAGGATAACATTTTTTTCAAAAATTCAAAAAACGATGGGCTATAACCCATGTTTTTTGAAATTTTGAATTTTCTTCAAATCCTCAAAAATGATGAAAAACGGCGTGCTATAGTATGCCGTACGGTAGGGGCTATAGCCCATGTTCAAAAATGATGAAAAATGAGGATAACATTTTTTTCAAAAATTCAAAAAACGATGGGCTATAACCCATGTTTTTTGAAATTTTGAATTTTCTTCAAATCCTCAAAAATGATGAAAAACGACGTGCTATAGTATGCCGTACGGTAGGGGCTATAGCCCATGTTCAAAAATGATGAAAAATGAGGATAACATTTTTTTCAAAAATTCAAAAACAATGGGCTATAACCCATGTTTTTTGAAATTTTGAATTTTCTTCAAATCCTCAAAAATGATGAAAAACGGCGTGCTATAGTATGCCGTACGGTAGGGGCTATAGCCCATGTTCAAAAATGATGAAAAATGAGGATAACATTTTTTTCAAAAATTCAAAAAACGATGGGCTATAACCCATGTTTTTTGAAATTTTGAATTTTCTTCAAATCCTCAAAAATGATGAAAAACGGCGTGCTATAGTATGCCGTACGGTAGGGGCTATAGCCCATGTTCAAAAATGATGAAAAATGAGGATAACATTTTTTTCAAAAATTCAAAAAGCGATGGGCTATAACCCATGTTTTTTTTAATTTTGAATTTTCTTAAAATCCTCAAAAATGATGAAAAACGGCGTGCTATAGTATACCGTACGGTAGGGGCTATAGCCCATGTTAAAAAATGATGAAAAATGAGGATAACATTTTTTTTTAAATTAAAAAAACGATGGGCTATAACCCATGTTTTTTGAAATTTTGAATTTTCTTCAAATCCTCAAAAATGATGAAAAACGGCGTGCTATAGTATGCCGTACGGTAGGGGCTATAGCCCATGTTCAAAAATGATGAAAAATGAGGATAACATTTTTTTCAAAAATTCAAAAAACGATGGGCTATAACCCATGTTTTTTGAAATTTTGAATTTTCTTCAAATCCTCAAAAATGATGAAAAACGGCGTGCTATAGTATGCCGTACGGTAGGGGCTATAGCCCATGTTCAAAAATGATGAAAAATGAGGATAACATTTTTTTCAAAAATTCAAAAAACGATGGGCTATAACCCATGTTTTTTGAAATTTTGAATTTTCTTCAAATCCTCAAAAATGATGAAAAACGACGTGCTATAGTATGCCGTACGGTAGGGGCTATAGCCCATGTTCAAAAATGATGAAAAATGAGGATAACATTTTTTTCAAAAAATCAAAAAACGATGGGCTATAACCCATGTTTTTTGAAATTTTGAATTTTCTTCAAATCCTCAAAAATGATGAAAAACGGCGTGCTATAGTATGCCGTACGGTAGGGGCTATAGCCCATGTTCAAAAATGATGAAAAATGAGGATAACATTTTTTTCAAAAATTCAAAAAACGATGGGCTATAACCCATGTTTTTTGAAATTTTGAATTTTCTTCAAATCCTCAAAAATTATGAAAAACGGCGTGCTATAGTATGCCGTACGGTAGGGGCTATAGCCCATGTTCAAAAATGATGAAAAATGAGGATAACATTTTTTTCAAAAATTCAAAAAACGATGGGCTATAACCCATGTTTTTTGAAATTTTGAATTTTCTTCAAATCCTCAAAAATGATGAAAAACGGCGTGCTATAGTATGCCGTACGGTAGGGGCTATAGCCCATGTTCAAAAATGATGAAAAATGAGGATAACATTTTTTTCAAAAAATCAAAAAACGATGGGCTATAACCCATGTTTTTTGAAATTTTGAATTTTCTTCAAATCCTCAAAAATGATGAAAAACGGCGTGCTATAGTATGCCGTACGGTAGGGGCTATAGCCCATGTTCAAAAATGATGAAAAATGAGGATAACATTTTTTTCAAAAAATCAAAAAACGATGGGCTATAACCCATGTTTTTTGAAATTTTGAATTTTCTTCAAATCCTCAAAAATGATGAAAAACGGCGTGCTATAGTATGCCGTACGGTAGGGGCTATAGCCCATGTTCAAAAATGATGAAAAATGAGGATAACATTTTTTTCAAAAATTAAAAAAACGATGGGCTATAACCCATGTTTTTTGAAATTTTGAAATTTCTTCAAATCCTCAAAAATGATGAAAAACGGCGTGCTATAGTATGCCCTACGGTAGGGGCTATAGCCCATGTTCAAAAATGATGAAAAATGAGGATAACATTTTTTTCACATGTACATGTTGCACAAACAATTCCCACATGCTGTGGCACAGCTGTGTAGGTCATCCATACTATGACAATCATGGGGCTCATGATGGGTGAGGTCCAGGACCGGATCTACCATATGGGAACTTTGGGCACATGCCCAGGGGCCCTTGGGCATCAGGGGGAACAAAAACAAAACATTGTGTTATTATCTATCAAAAATTAGTCAAAAGGAGTGTTTTAATGTTGGTGAGAATGTAGCTGGAAAGTGAAATTGTGTGTAAAGCAGCAACAATTCGCTATATTGGCTGTTGTTCAAGGTGGGTGGTGGTGGGCCCATTGGGTCATGTGTGACAGGTGGACGGTGGAGAGGTGATTGTTACGTGTTTGTTACTGCCTGGCTGTCACTCTGGGGCGGGTGGGTGGCCCGGGAATAGGACGAAATAACAGCATAAAAACAATTTATGCCATAAATGGCAATGGGGCTTAGTATGATCTGATAGGCCTATATGATATGATATAGTTTTTTATTGTCAGTTCACACTGAAATTTGTCTTGCAACCCAGCAGCCATGTATACAGAACACATACACACTGTGAAGTGTTTGTTATAACCGTACTTGATGCTAGCCCTGATATCACCCTGATATCACTTATAGAGAGTATAGTCTCTCCATAGGCTCTCAAACCAGCCTCTCTTTCCCGAATTACCACCTAGAAATTGACTGGAGCATTTGCCTGCAAGATAGTATTGGCATCACAATATGTCATGCTGGTGTTTAACTGCAACGGAGATACAGGGAAATTCTAGGCGCTGCAAATGAAGCCAGTACTGAAATCCATCCACCTATACATTTATTTATAGTTATAAGTTAATTTCTTGCTCTTCTATGGTGAGCTAATAGAGCCTTCCTGCCTGAGCAGGGAGACAAAATACAACCACCCCATTGTCTCCCTGCTCGTCTTCTATTGAGACATGTAGAAGATTGTGTCAAAGGTCATGCCTCACCTAAAGACACAGGATATGACACGGATTTTGACCTGATGGTCAAGATTCAATTCATCCCCTGAGAAAGCAGGCATGCTCTATTTATCTCAATGATAAACATTTCAGCCTGTGTGCAGGAAACCGGGTTCAAATCCGGGGTAGAAGAGTGAAGGAAGTTATAGTGCAGCTTCAATATCAATGTCTGGTAGAAATACCCTATGAATTGCATTTTTGGAAATAAATAAAACGTTGACGTGTTCTTTCCATTATACTTTACTTTACTAAGGGAACTCATCCTGACATGTTTGCTCTGAAGAGTTGCAGGAGAGATGCAAAAGACATAACTCAGGAAGACTCAGAGATTGATATAAGAGAATATTGCTTTCAGGACAACTAGTCTTGACGATGACAAGCAGAGACCGGAGGAAGAATAACAACAGACTCACTACACAGTACACACTTACACAGCCTTATAATCTAGTGCTTGAGAAGTACAAACAACCGTGCTATCTACACCCAAATCCAATTAAAGTGGAAACAGGATAGGATCCAGATACGTTGTATCTACAGGCTCAATCTGCATTGCAATCTGCACAGCAACATGGATTATTACTTTATTTGATTACAATTATTACAACGATCAGCCTTCCACCTGGCAGACATCTGAGTGTCAGCACAATTTTCTTCACCCAATTGAAGGAGCCTGGATCCTGTCAGAGACCCATTATTCTGTCTCTCTCAATAGCATATGTCTATAGGGCAGCTTCTCTAAAGAGTTGTGCTGCGGTCAGTGTTTATATTTGTTCAAGGCCTGGTCCCTAGACCAGGCCTTACAATGCATACACACAATGCATATAGATACGTGCACGTGCACAGACTGCACGCGTACACACATGCACATAAACACATAAACTCCCCCATGGTCATGCAAAGGTACAAGGCCCATGCATCTTCAGAGATACACACACACACTGCTCTCAGCCATCCATTACAATTACAGCTGCACCCCAGAGGTCCTCATGCCCATCTGTCTCTGTGATGTCAGGGCTGTGGGCTTGCCTGCTCCGCTCGGCACACTGGGCTCTGCACGGCCTCAACCCACAGGGGCTCCACATACATGTAGGCACACGCTGACAAACTACTGTGGACTGCTAGAGCACAGCTAAAACCTCATTTATGCTAGTTTCAGCCATCAAGACCTGAGGCCCATTCTACAAATGCCTTCTGAATCAATAGTTAGCACACTTTTTCGAAGGAAAATAAAAAAGGACGAAACTCAGCAAAAAAGGTTTGGATACCTAACTTTGGTCTATTCTTTCTCCACTTTTATAATACCGATTGGTATTTTATTTTATATAATTTTAATCGTTGATTAGTCACCTTTACAACGAGGTATAGATTGTAAAGATCAAGGCATTCATGGAATGAGCAACACAGCTAAACGTGTGGGTAGCGACTCCAAAACATTTGCCAAAATGGCAAGTTCAAGTATTCAACCCTTGCTTTGAGTTGCTTAGTGGATTGGATGATTGCACTCTCCCACAGTAATAAGGGGGGGGGGGGGGTATATTGGCCATTTTTAAACTTTATACATTTTCCACTCAGTGTTATAGGGAACTCTGTAGCGGGTGGAAGATCCCAAAGCAGCTGCAACAGCTTGGCATGGTATGAAGCAGTATCTCTCTCAAAGGCAAGACAAAATTTCTTGAATTCTGAATTAGTACTGCACGATAATTGATCAAATGTGAATCTCGATTTTCCTCCACAAGAATTGAGATCATGATTCTCACACGATTCTCATTTTTTTCCGTGAAAATATTTATTGTCTTTAGTCTATAGTTGCTGAACATTACTAGATTCCAAATGTGGCAGTAGGAGCCAACTACTATGGCTTTAAAAAAAACAGCAAAGTGCTTAACTACAATCTAAAAGGACACAGATGCTTTCCCAGTTTCAATGCAGTCTGTGTGTAGTGTACTGACACAATATCTTCAAATCATCTGCAAACACATACAGGTATATTACATTACAAAGGTACTGCAGTGTGTGATTGCATTATGGACGTCCAAGAGGCTGAGAGATGTGGGAACCCAACACAGCATAATGTTTCTGGACCAATGATCAGATTATTTTTGATTGGGTTCTTTGACCTCAGCGATCATTTTCCACATTCAGGTTGCTGTAATATGGACGGCAATTAAACTTTCTTTAATGGCACCTTTACATTGTTTCTATGCCAATAGATAATTGACTCCATGCTGCATTAACTGCTCCATTTCTAAATTAACCTGGGTATTTTCCGGAGACATATGAATTCCTTATACTTTGAGTGCTTTCTTATGCAGGCATACAGGTGTACAATACTCTGCCTATGTGCCTTCTGGAATACAGAATATTAGCAGAAACAGCGAGTTTCAACCATAATAAAAACGTTTTATCTTAGGATCAGATTTGATCCAGAATTGAAACGGAATTTAGCATATATTGTTTTTAGATAATGCCCCTATTGTTTCTTCAAGATTCAAGCTTTTTTATTTGTTATGTCTCAAATTCGTAGTAAAAATGTGTGCGTGCATGTGTTGTAGTAGAAGTAGGCAGACAGGCAGCAGGCCTATAATAATACAGTACATAAATGGTTCTTGACCATGATTGGGGGGAAGTAGCTTTTCTTGCCTTGGCATTCATGCTTGATCCTGTGTAGAGGCATTACCACTGTAAGATTCTGCCCTGCACACAACTTCTGAATGTTTCCCAAATTTCCCCATCTTTGCAAGGTCACTGTCGTGTACAGTCAAACAACTTGTTGAATACACACAAGTATAATTAACAAGTGCACATGTTGCAGGGAATTCAGATTGAATTCAAATGCAGAACCTTCTTGCGCTTATTGCATTTGACTTCGCGAAGACGGAAACAAAGTCAGTATTGATCTGCACACACAATGAAGCATGGACATACTATATGCACAATAGAGGCACAGGTGATCATCAGAGATATGACTGTAGTGCTCAGAAGGCTGAATTTTAAAATACAACCCATTTGGTTAAAGCTTGCAGTGGCGAGTTTGCAGTGTATTTTTTTTCCAGCAATCACATTATTATCCCATGAGAATACACAAACATCTGACTGAAACAGATGAGCACCACCAGCGTAGCAGTCAAAAGGTTCAGCAGAGCGGCTGCTGATAACACAGCAGCACAGCTTGCAATCTGTCCATCACTCTATGCTTAAGCAAGGCTTGAAAGCAGTCTCTACACTATCAATAAAATGCAGCCTGATCACTGGAGTGCACTTGTATTGAAGAGAATTTGAGTGCAAAAGCAAAATCTCAAACGCCACCACGCCTGCCAGCATGGTGGCAGGGGGGGTGGCGTTTGATATTTGAATATGGCACTATACCCATTCTAGATTGTGTAAAACCGAGACATATGGAAATAAACGTATCTTAAATGAATTTCTTCATCATAAATCCTGCCTCTCTGGTAAAGCTTTACCACGCAGTTCTGCTGAGAAAACAGTTATGCCCCAATCACTACTCTGAAACAACAAACAACTTACAGTAAATAGGCTACAGTAAACATTTTACAGTTTGTTTTGTGTGCTACTCAAATCTGCAGGGTTTTTAGCTTTATGGTAATTTTCAGATGGTCTTATATCCAGAGTTACTTACAATGTACAAGATCGTATTTAGCAGCATGAACTAAGACTCTTATCTTGTTAACAAACTGGTTAAGCAGTCAAGTAAACACAGTGGCAAAAAAAAGAAAGTAAAGGATAGGAGGCAGTTAGACATCAACCTTAGCGCCTGTCTAAATAACATCATGCATCCCGCCGGTCTTACTATATGCCAATTTTAATTCTAAAGATACAGGACAAGTTAAAAAACTAACAAAAAAACCCACGCCAAATGGTAGACACAAACATTGTCCATTAAACACTGCAGGGGGGATAATATACCCATGGCACAGTGGCACCGGGAACTAATTTAGTCAAGTCATGGGGTAAGTTATAACTTTCAGGGCTAAAGCATTCCAGTGTTGCTTTTCTCTTCGCAGGTGAGTAAGCCTGGGACCGAGGCTAACTGTGTTGTGGCTGCACAGTACAATGCATATTTTACCCCTAATTGACTAGACTAGTGCATTGCGTGTTCAGAATCAGAATGCGTGCTAGCAAAACACCCGCAAAGTGTGAAGTCAATCGGCTGGATGCTTCTCAGCAGGACATGCATACATATGGATTCCTATCCTCTCGATAGGCCTACTTAATACTGGCATGTACAAATTCCTGCCGTCCGTCACGATACATCATATCCATTATTGTATTTCAGACCATATCAGGGCACTCACTAGGGTAACAACAACATTGATAATATCAATGTTGTTTGCCTAGTGAGTGTCCTGCCTTTCCATTTCCCTGTACTGGTAATGAAGCAGAATTAGCAGATAATGCATTTCAAATAAGCACATATAGGTTGGTCAACTATAAATAAAGGTATGAATAACATGCTAGGAGTCTCAAGGGAGTGATGTGCAAATTGTGCATTTAACCAGATAGAAAGTAGTGACACTCTTTTCGGCCTCAACAGCAGCTCAATGCTTCAAAGTTCACAATCAATGCATTTAGTATTTTCATTCAGGCAATAGTGTACAGAGCTGTGAAAGGCCGTTTCCTCAGTTCATATTTGACTGACAGACAGAAAACAAGGAACCATGTGTAGAAATATCTACTTAACAGGGAAGTTAACTATTAAGTAGCAAACAAGAAAATGGATCAGAAACACCCTCAACCAATATCGGGAAGCAAAATAGTTTTTTCCTCCCCCTCCCAACCCTTTTAAGACAGCCTTAATCCATCTCGGCACACACAACAGGCAACAGATGCGGTGTTCAGCAGCAACGAGATGTTATCCTAAGACGAAAAAAAAGGGGGGAAGCAAAGCCTCACCGATGCAGTGCTTTAATACGACATGAAAGTCTAGTCTTGTGGGGGAATCTGTGGCACATCTGAACCAGGCCTCTGGAGATGGGGAGCATTGTAGGCCAGTGGCTGAATAAATGCTTTAAAACAGTGCTTCAGCGAGATCCAGATTGGCTACTTTCTCTTAACTTACTATCCTCTTTACAACAGTCAAGAGCTTGTACTACCTACAGTCAAATCAGTGTAAAACATTCAGCGAAAATAGCAGATCCGTCACCTTGTGAGGTTGTAGATGATCGACTATTTGGTGAAGCGAAAAAAATAAAAAAGGATTGGACAAAGTATACAGCCCTAGGAAAGTATATAGGGTTTAAGCCAAGGGATTGACAAATGAACCCATAAGGGTTCCATTTGTTGTTCCAACATGCATATTACAGTTGTACTATTATTACCGGTACTATGTTAGTAAATTCTAGTCACACACAACCAACATTATAACTTCTAATAATAAATAGGAAAACTCATTGTCACACATTATTTAAACTTTATTCACAGTTATCTGTGCCAAGGAAAACATTACTACGCAACATGCAAATTGTAATTAAACAAAAAGGAATGCTAATCAAAGTTACAGCCTGGTATAGGCATTATGGAAAACACTTTGTATCTACATCAATGAAGAGAAAAACATTTCCCGTTCTATTATGCTTCTGTGCTCACACGTTGTTTGTGTGCATGTGAGGGATTGAGGGACATTTGGAAAAGAGGCCTAGAATATACAGTCTTATCAGGAATGATTATGTGCAGGTCCAGTCAAGCCGTTCCGACTACGAGTCAGAATGAAAAGACTGCTAGCTACAATGTGGCCTGTCTCTGCTTACGGCAGGCCTCATGTACACCACGTTGGCCTAAGACATACCCTTCCGTTTTATCAGTCAATCATCCAAACCAGCTATTCCACTGATCATCATCTTTACATGAGGAAAACTGAACAAGCAAAATTAGTTTTGCTTGTGATTAGTTAAAGGAAAGCTAAGTACATTGAAAACAAAATTGAACAAACTCAAGAGCCATTTTTGACACGAGAAACAAAAAAAGCACAGGGCACTGTCCACAGGCTCCTACTGCACAGACAGTTTCCTGATGTTCATGATTAACCTCTTGCTGTACTCTTTGTGGTCCACAGGTTTCACATCCATCACTGAGGCTTTGATCCTGGATTCATCCTATTAAAAAGAAACCCCATCAGACCTTGTGCATTCACTTCCTTCAAAACAACCCAAACACACAACAGATCCAATGTACTTCAATGTGATATCACCGTTAATGCAGATAAACAAGAGGATAAAAGCAGGTATCATCTACCTGTGATCATTTGTGGCTAAAATAACTAATAAGACATTTTGGACATGGGATCAGAAAAATGCAGGCAGTCTAATTATTGACTGCTACAGAATACAGAGGCTTACAGACAGTTCCAACCTCTGCAAGCCGTCTAGACAGGAGAAGGTCATTTGTAACAGGGCCATTAAACAGAGGTTACACACACTTTGTCTACATTAAACCCTCTGCTACTACTGTAGGTGAAATGGGAATTCTCTGGAACTCTGGATTCATGCAAATACTTTAAGAGCCCTGCAGTCTCTCCTTCCCAACAAGTACAAATCCTTAAGGTAGCTTCCACCACCAGGCTAGGCAGAAATCCCATTTGGCCGTGGCAATGAGGGCATGCTAAATATTCGACTGGCACAGCAAAAACAACCCTGTAAATTTGTAAAACTTAATTTCCCATAAGAAAACCATATCGTTTTTACATTTTAGCCATTGGCGGAGAGTAGGAGTGTGTATTGTATGTCTGCAACACGGTGTGAGCAATCTGATCTTCCTGTACAGGATGCGTGTTTGTGGCGCAGGAGGGCATGAGGTGTTGTAGGGGGCTCTCCCCAATAGTAAAAATCATGTACATAACACATATACCACAAATGGATTCATGGCCATTGTCTTCAATGTCGTGATCCATTTCTAAATAAAGCAAAGCAAATTCAGCAAAAATGTCTATTACAGATTTAAGAGCCCTACTCTTAGGGATGAAAAAAGCTCCATGATACATGACTCACCACTACAACGGACGATCCCAAGATCGGATTCACAGTCTATGGTATTCACATTGTAAAAAGTGAAGTTAAGCGAGCCAAAAATGTATGAATCCATTCATTAGACACGTCATCTTCCACAATAGTGTCAAGGCAACTAATAGCCATCAGACTTCCTGGAGTGAGACTCCAAAATAAGACTTACACGAGTGGTATCATAAGAAATTCTGAATCCCTGTGATATCATTCATAACCATTACAGGTTCTTACCGGGATTTTTGAACAGAAAATGTGTTCACAGTTTGTGAAACAGCGTGAAAAGAGCCCATACACTTTCGTTTCCTAATCAATTAGCACAATACAATTGTGATGTTTCACTATTATTGTATGCATGTACATCGGGGCCACATGCAGGGTCACCTTCATATCCGCTGACAGTGACTTAGTGTCCCAATTACATTACATGGCGATAATTGCGTTATATATCTTGCATGAACGGGAGTGAATTAAAAATGCAGGGCATAATTTCCCCAAACATCCTCGTAAACTTCGTTAGACGGATCCTGTCGAAACACCAAAGCCGCAACAGAATTGATAGGAGTCATTAACTACTAATGCTTTCCCCTCTATATATAGAACACACTCGTTGCCTCTACGTAAAATATCCATACAAGTAGCTGAGATGAACTGATCGATAATAGAACCGCCACCACCAAATAAGAAAAAAGCTGAGAATGGGGGGGGGGGGGGGGGGGGGGGGGATATGTTTGGGTGAGAAGGGTGCAGGTGTCTGCAAGGCATATGGATTGTTGGGGGTGACAGCCACTGCCTCCTCGTAGTGGTGCCACAGGCATTCAGGATGCTCGAGTTGACACACACACACACACACACACACACACACACACACACACACACACACACACACACACACACCACACACACACACACACACACACACACACACACACACACAGTGTTGGTTGGTGGCGGATGCAGCCATTGGCTCAACTCCAGACCTCCTGCTCAGAATCCCAACCCAATCAATTCCCTTTTTATGCTCTTCCCTCAAAAACAAGCCTGTCTGTGTAGTGTGTAGTGACCGCAACTAATCTGTGTATGCACATTTTTTTAAAGCCACTGAAATTGAGGCAAACAGTCCTTCCTCCCCCCGTTTATTTTACTGGTCCAATTGCTTTGTAAATCAAAATGTGGCACGATATTCGTTATTTGTTTCGCTAAATATAGAGTGAATGGGGTTTCTATATAATGGGCCACACATGGATGTTCAATGAATGAAGGTGAGGCAGAGGTTGCATCTACCATACATGCACATATCTACAATAAAGATGGCATGTGTTGAATATGTGCCAATTAGCACTCACTAAGGCATATTACAATAATAGGCAACATCCCTAATTTACTTACATTATAGGTTTCCATCTTGACTCGGCTGCGGAAGACAAACGTGTTGAAATTGGCTTGCTGGAAGACTTCGTCAAAGGCAGTTTCATTCTGGAAAAACAAGATGAACATTGGATGAGCTCAACTTCAGAATACAAAGGAAACCTGGGGTTCTGTAATTAAAACCAACTTAGCCTTTAATATACTGTGTGTTGGCCAGCCTTTAACACAGGCAAAGGAGACTCACCGAATCCTTGAGCTGGCCCAGGTAAGTAGCGTTCTGGCCCAGAATGGCCTCAGCACTTTCTTGAAAGCATGTCACCCACTGGTTATCCGCATAGTCTGCAATGTTGGCCTAACAGAGAAAACATATACCACAAAGGAGTGGCAAGTTAAGTCAAGACATGTTGTTGACATGTTGCATTTTCTGAACAAGGCGGTCGCATCTCTCTTCTCAATCTCTCTCCCTCCCCGCCTGTCTGTCTGTCCCCCCCCCCCCCCCTGTTTTCTTTTTCTTTGATGCAAGAAAGATGTATTGGCGCTGCACTGTGGCGACATGGACATAAGGCTACGCTTGTCTTGCCTTCCTCGGGAGACAAATAATAGAGAACCTTGAACCTTGACCTTGATGCTGATAGATACAGTATATGTGTGTGCACCCCGATCGATCGTCTGCCCATCAAAATGGCTGGTTTTATATCAAACCGGCCGCATCAGTGACCGGTCACTGCCATAACTGTTAGTTTTGGTTTTATGCAGGTTTTGTCAAATTGATACCGACACAGGTGTCAGAATTAGCCAAAAGGATTTTTGAATATTACTTTTAAACACCACGTGGATTTGATCCATTCAAAAATATCCAATTGTGACTGTATATATTTTTTTTATATAAAATAGTGTGCCGTAAACGTATCCAAACACAGCAGAAGCCTCTTTCTTTCTCTATATGCGCCGGTCGCTGCTGGTGCCGTTGAGAAACACGCGATCTCTTGCGAGACAAAAATGAATAATTCATACCAAATTTTATTCATTTGCCTCATTTTAGTAAAGGTTTAGACACGAGCCCAGACCTTTTTGGAGAACGGTGACAGATTGCTCCGCTCAGAGGATTTGTGCTCATTCTGCTGTGATAGAAGTTGGAATAATCTTTACCTCCACATGAAACAGGAAATTATAAAGAACAATCTATTTGTCCGTGGTTTAAATGCACAACAGAGAAATGTGACATGGACAGAGTTTTTCTGTGAGGGCAAATCCATAGTTTTAACTTTTTTCGGTCGAGTCTCGTGTAAAGTGTCCACCCTCACTACCAAACGAATCACTGTTTCAACTTGACTTGTTATCATTTGGACTTAAAGTGAAGTTGTGCGATGAAACGTGTGTGCTTTCTAGTAGACTCCGAGCGAGCCTGGTTACGGTGTGATGATTTGTCCTTTGTCGTATGACGGTGCCGTGTGGCAAACAGAGCTAATCTACAAGCCTACAACGAGTTCAATCAGCAACATATTGTAGACTTGTAGATCGGACACACATCTGTGCACGACACAGTACGATGAAATAAAGCCTCGAGTTGATCGGAGACTTTTTTGCCTTTGAAATATTTGAAAGGAAATCAAATGCAGACATGCACTGCATGACGTGTACTGCTAAAACTGAATAGGGAGACATTTATTTTAGCTTTTAGTCAAAATAAGAAAATAATTTTGCAATGAGAGCTTTTTTATACAACTGATCTCAATATGGACGCATAAGTTTTGCCAAAATTGTGCAGCTCTACGAGCACACACACACCCTCCCCCGTTGGCAAGCATACAAATTTAACCCATTCTGACCAGAGATCAGATTGAAAAAATGTCTTCTACATCCTGACAGTTTTCTGAAAAAGCCAGACCTAAAATAGCAGACCTACAAGCTCGTAGCGCGCCACCGAGTGGCGCGCTATGAGCTTGTAGATCTGCTATTTTTCAATAGCTAAAGCATAACATAATGCTAACACCAAAAGGGGTTCCCGCCCAAAATGGGTTAACAAACACAAGGCCAAGGTTGCACTTGTTATGCATAAAAAGCACAAGCAAATTCACAGCTTATGTTTCTACTGACTGTAGAGGTACAAAAACAATTGAATAGAAAAGCCTCTTATTTCAGATGTCTGTATGCAATAGGTCCTCAGCTGACTAAATTAGTTTTAGCATTTAATGCCGTTATGGTTTTCGTTTCATTTCTGGCTGCAGACTAGCAGAGAAAAAAGGAGAATGCATCTTGTACTCATTGCAAGACACCTGCTAAGATGAATAAAAAACATAATCATATATCAATTACCAGAAGGATTTGAACACAAAACAATTCTAAAATGAATTCAGTATTTGGAATTAGCCAATTACACAATTCTAGCAAGCGAGGGCTAAATAAGTTTCAAAAAGTCTGAAAGGTCGTATAGACCAGGTGTTCCCAAACTTTTTTTGACCAGGTACCCCTTTTGGGGTAGATATTTTTCCAGGTACCCCCTCATCCTCGCAACACGGATAACAATATATTTACAACCACAAGCAGTGTTTCCTGCAGGAAAAAGCTTTGGCATGGTGCTGGGCACAGGCCGCAATTTTGATTAATTAATTAATTTGATTCATTAATTAATAAGATTAATACATTAAGATTAATTTGTATTATTGCTCTTGTATTGCTATTGGAGACACTGGGGGGACACTGGGAAGGCACTCGGGGGGGCACACTGGGGAGGCATTGGGGAGGCACTCGGGGGGCACACTGGGGAGGCACTCGGGGGGACACTGTCTAAATGTATAAGTCTAAATGTAGACGTCTAAATGTAGACAGACGTCAAAATGTAGACGTCTAAATGTAGACGTCTAAATGTGTACGTCTTCTCTTATGGGGGTCCCTGGCATATCTTTTCAAATGGGGGTCCACAGGCTAAGTAGTGTCAATTTGGGGGTCCTTGACATGAAAAAGTTTGGGAACCACTGCTTTAAACACTTTAGCACTTTATGAACATGAACAAAATAGATGGGGTCCCCCCTGGAACTCCCTCAGGTACCCCTGGGGGTCCCCGGACCCCACTTTGGGAACCTCTGGTATAGACAACTTCTAGTGTTCATACACAGAAGTAAGTGATGTTTCCAAAAAGATTCAAATATGTCTCGCATGGCTTGGCCAATAGCATAACGGAGGGAGGGGGGGGTCTCCCTCCGTCATTCTATTGGCCAAGCCATGTCACTTCAGGCTATGGTTGTTGGGCCATAGTCTGTTGGCCTGGGAGGAGCTATGGTTGTTGGGCCATTGGTTGTTGGGCCATAGCCTGTTGGCCTGGGAGGAGCTATGGTTGTTGGGCCATAGCCTGTTGGCCTGGGAGGAGCTATGGTTGTTGGGCCATAGTCTGTTGGCCTGGGAGGAGCTATGGTTGTTGGGCCATAGCCTGTTGGCCTGGGAGGAGCTATGGTTGTTGGGCCATAGCCTGTGGGCCTGGGAGGAGCTATGGTTGTTGGGCCATAGTCTGTTGGCCTGGGAGGAGCTATGGTTGTTGGTAACTTGGGTCATAGCCTGTTGGCCTGGGAGGAGCTATGGTTGTTGGGCCATAGTCTGTTGGCCTGGGAGGAGCTATGGTTGGACCATAGTCTGTTGGCCTGGGAGGAGCTATGGTTGTTGGGCCATAGCCTGTTGGCCTGGGAGGAGCTATGGTTATTGGGCCATAGCCTGTGGGCCTGGGAGGAGCTATGGTTGTTGGGCCATAGCCTGTGGGCCTGGGAGGAGCTATGGTTGTTGGGCCATAGTCTGTGGGCCTGGGAGAGACGGAAACAAATGAATTTCAACTTCAAGAATATCTTAGTTGCATTAAATTGAGTTGACAGGAAACTTGCATAATCGCAGTATCACAGCAGGAGTCCCACACGTAAATGAGGAAGTGGCTCACTGTCTCAGTGGCTTAGTCTCAACATAAATTGTATTTTATTTGTAATCTGTGCATGTCGTGTGCATATATCCATTCGTGAACCCTCTCCAACTCCCCCCCATATATATATATATATATATATATATATATATATATATATATATTCCAGAGAGACTTTTTAAATGTTTTGCTTAAAAGTTGTCTATACAACCTTTAATTAAATAGGTCTTAAATAAATGACCTATGGGGAGAAGGCCATCGAAAGAGGGTCTGGAATCCTGAGAGATAGACGAGTAAAGGAGGAGCAGTGGAGGAATGTGGTGTGAAGGAGAGACGGTGTGAAAGACTGTCACCCTCAGGAGGACACCCATAGCCTCAGCAGAAGGGGCTTCTGAGGACGTGGCAGGCTGAACGGAGGAGGACTGTGTGTGTCTGTGTTGTGAAACTGTTGAAATAGAGCCATACAGAGGGTTTAGGGCAGCCAGTGCTGAGCGACTTACAGAGAGGATGAGCCGGTACTTGAAGTTGGGGAATTCTTTGTCGCACTTCTCACAGCGGTACATGCCGTTCTGCTGGTCCACCACCTTCTTATTGCAGTCCTGGGTGGGGCAGGCCTGGTACAAGCAGTTTTCCTTTTTCAGGTACACTATGGTGGCAGTGCAGCTGAAGTAGTCTGGCTAGAAAATTGAAAATACAAAAACAAAAACACTAAAACCACAAGACAACGTAATGTAAACGGCAGTTATTGCTTGGAGTATTGTATTGTAGTATTATATGTACTCTATGAATGAATGTTTTGTGATGAAGAGATGAGGTTGGAGATGACTCACTATTAACTAAGTTACAACACTTTTCTTCCCATGACTATTATACTAAAAAAGAATAAAGATCAAGGGAAAAGAGACCCTTTTACAGTACAATGTTTCAAGTTTACACAAATAAATTACACAATAATCAACACAAAAACTTTATTCAGAACACACCCAAATCAAATCATACTACGGCGTTATTTCATCAAAGCAAACGACATAAAGAATATTAGTTTGCCTCTTCTACAAAAATAAAAGTTGCCATTCTCTTGTATTATATTGTACTATTATTATTTCCCACCACAGAGTAACCTCGCGGCAGACTATCCACCATATAGCTATCCACCTCGGAGCCTCTGGTAAGGCCGGCAGTGTCGTTAGGCCAATCAGAGGCAGGCAGGGCGTTACCATGTCTATGCTCGGACATAGAATAGAATCAGGCCGTCTCCACCACCCTGACAATAGAAGGGTTCCACCGCAGCACTGGCTGTAGGTACAGAGTGGAGACGACAGCCCTGCACGCTGGGAGGCAGGCCAAAGGCTCAGCGTCGAGGATGAACGAACAGGGCAGCAAGCTGCCACCCTGGAGCCATGGCAAACCAGCAGAATTCATCAACCAATCATCCCAGTCACCCTATAAATCCTAAAATATGTTGACACTGCTCAAGTGCTGAAGGCCAAAGGCAAATCTACCAGTAAGACGCGCAAACGCGGGAAGCGAACGCAGCTGAGACCCTGCAGATCATGTCTGTCTGTCTGTCCCGCTGTATATGCTGTATATGTGGACCTGGCCCCTTTTTTGCCCATATATGGAGCTGAGTGGACCTGGCCCCTTTTGTGCCCATATATGGAGCTGAGTGGACCTGGCCCCTTTTGTGCCCATATATGGAGCTGAGTGATTGCTGATGCAACACACTCCATATTTGGATAGCGGGACAGACACACAGACAGACAGACACACACACAGACAGACATGATCTGCTAGGTCTCATTGCGAACGTAGTGATTGCGAATGCAGTGAGCACTTACTATGAGACCTAGCAGATCATGTCTGTCTGTCTGTCTGTCTGTGTGTCTGTGTCCGTGTGTCTGTCCCGCTATCCAAATATGGAGTGTGTTGCATCAGCAATCACTCAGCTCCATATATGGGCACAAAAGGGGCCAGGTCCACTCAGCTCCATATATGGGCACAAAAGGGGCCAGGTCCACATATACAGTAACAGCGGGACAGACACACAGACAGACAGACAGACATGATCTGCAGGGTCTCAGCTGCGTTCGCTTCCCGCGTTTGCGCGTCTTACTGGTAGTAAGTGCTCACTGCGTTCGCAATCACTGCGTTCGCAATAATATAATGTTATAGTTTATCCAGACCACAAAGACCAGATGTAATTTGCTGATGTCTAGTATATCCACCTACAGTGGGATGGGTACCGCCAGACAGTAATGGAACATTTGGCCAGGTAGTTCATTTCAAAAGGAACTAAATAGGAAAGTGTAAATAAAAGGAACATTTCCCTGCAGTAGTGAAAATGATCACCCCCTACCCCTCCACATGCCAAGTGCTGATCATTGTGTAACTTGCAAGCAAAGCATTTTGACCCCAATTAACTTCACAATTGATATCCCAGATATCACTTTGGTTAAATAAATGCCTTTAGGTTAATGGTGAATAAGAGTGGCCAAATGAAACTCATCCCAAATGCACACATGGAGCCCTCCTTTACTGACTGCCTTGACCTACCACAACAACCTAGACATGCACCAGTCAGAAGTCTCCTTATAAGAGTCCTAATTAGTCAAGTAAATACCACTTAAATTAGTGTGTAACTCAGTGTTACCATAGTGCCAAGAGATCATCGGAAGTGTTTTTCTGTCAAAGGCTCTTTCTACATGTGATGTCAAGTCCACAAGTTAGGGCGGCCACTCACTGTCAGGGGGGGCAAACGGAACGTGGAAGATCTGAGTCTGTGACGCCGAGACTTTGTGACAAGGACAATTACTTGCGGCAGACAGTGGAGAGGGGGGTCCTTCAGGGGCCTGACCCCTTGCCACCACGTGTCGGACGTCTGTGCAGTCGATGAGCGCAAACTGAGCTCGGCTCCTTTGTCAGCCTCAGCCCCCGTCAAGCTCTCAGGCTGAAGTGGTGCACGAGACACAGTGGGGTCAAACTTTACCCCCTCCACCGCAGGGATCTAATTGCAGGAGAACACCATTTAACCAATAATGGTAATGGTTACCATTTGAACGGAAGAGTAGGAGATTGGGAGCTAGCTGGTGCGACATAAATGCAATTGTCAGCCTACCATTTATGGTAGGATGACAAAAGGCACCAATAGTGGCATACAGAAGCACAATGATGGAGACTATCTACAGTATGACTGGAGGACCCTGCAGCTGTGTGGCTGGAGTGGAGATAATGATGAGAGCAGCGGAAGGAGGACAGGGCCACTTAAAGCCGGGGGCAACACACACACACAGCTGAACTACTGATGAACTCCTGCAATTCCTCAAAATCCTTCACACCGAAACAGGATTTTGCACCAAACGGACAGTCGTAGATTGTGCTGCCGTCATGTTCACTGTGGTACATTCATACACCCCATTTAACGTGTTGCACTTGCATCCTTGTCCCGTCATCTTTCACGCCAACAGCATTCACAGCACAGGTGCTCTCAGCAATTTGTGTTAGAATTAACTACCTTTACTTTGAGTTCATCTGAATAGTACCACGTCCTCACGTTATTTGAAATCCACAATTGTCTGGGTACAATCATTTCGGTTATGCACATATTAAATTGTGTTAAATTATGCGAGCCGAGATCTCAAAGGAGCTAGATTATCTCCATGCTGGAAATTAGGAACATTACCCGAGCCAATCTACCATGAAAAGTGTGTGTGTGTGTGTGTGTGTGTGTGTGTGTGTGTGTGTGTGTGTGTGTGTGCGCGCGCGCGCACACGCGCGCGTGCATGTGTGAGAGACATATGAAACGTATTGCATTACTTATCAGAGGGGGCAATCATTTCATTACAATACGTAAAGAATGGAGCACACATTATATTCCTAATCAATATCAAGAGATAAATGTGACGTGACTTTCACCTGAAATATGGCTAGGCTGGGGAGAGGACACACACTATGCCAGTGATTAATGAGCAAGGGTGGAACAGATCCGCTTTTAAAAACAACTTTGAGCGTACTCTGTAGGACGCTCCTTTAATATGAGCCACAGAGATTATAAAGATTCATCACTGTGACTGGCAGCTATAGCAGATCCTTGGATCTGGGTCTGGCTGCCTTCCACAGCCCATCACTTAAGGGGTTATTCGGATTTCAGACACAATTCAAAGAACACAGTATTTCCTGTGCGGACACCAAAATAATAAACAAAATAAATAAAGATCACACACTGTGTATACAGGATTCTGAACAAGAGCACAGTCCAGCAGCCTAATTATCAGACTAGACTAGAGACTACCATACATGCATTTGATAGCAGGGGGAAGTTTGTCTGTAAGCTCCATTAGAGTTATTGCTTGGAATTCAACGTGGCCCTTCCAGCTTGCCCTTGAATGGCTTGAAAGAATCACCCTTGAATAACAATACATCTGTGGCCATCGTATCTTGAATGTTTGATGTGCATGTCAAGGTTAAGCCCGGTGAGCCATGCACGAGCATTTGCGCTGCGCATGTACCTTGTCTCCGTGTCCCAGGTGCTCCGTCTTGACGTCACCCAGTGTCTTCCAGTTAGTGTTTGCACCACCTGCACCTCCTCTCAACTCGGTGAGGGACTGTCCATCAACGGCGTGACCCTCCTTGTCATACCTGCAGGCACACAAAGAGAAAAGCACAGCCGTCAGTACGGAGTCAACTTCATCAATCAAAGTGAGCCAAATATGTTTTCTGAGGGTTGCTGAGGCATCATCATTCATTCAAGTACAGGATAAATATATATGTTGCCGTTGCACTCAATAATCAACAGGCAGCATCTCGTCTCATTGCAGTTAGAAAGTAGTACATCACTGTACGACTCGACTCTTTTCTTGATGTACACTAAATCTCTTCACCAAAAGTAGCTCAACGCATAGCAGCTATTCTTGACGAATGATCGGCCCAGAATAAGGATGTGGTTACAAAGCAGGGTCAAGAATACACTCTACATTCTCCTGATTTCAGAGAAGTCAAGGATGGTAGGAAGGCAACCGATATGAGGTAGGTGACGGTGTGTGTGTGTGTGTGTGTGTGTGTGTGTGTGTGTGTGTGTGTGTGTGTGTAAAAAAATCCCCACTTCATTTAAAATGATCCAAGAAATCAATACAGCTTACTAATCCGCTAGATATAAGGCAGGGTGGTGGTGATGTGTTCTGGGATGGCGGGATTGGAAATACAAGGAGAGCAGGACTTGCTCCTGGAGGCATGACTAATTGAAAATATCCCCATTAGTGGTCCAGCCTGTGGCCTGGATAGCAAGCACACTGGACCAATTCCCAGTCCTTACAAAGGGGAGCAATTCTTTCCCGGTGGCACCTATTCACTCACTGCTTTTTGTGTGAGAGTGCAGTCGAGGGACTGAAAAAAGTAAAGATCCAGGCAAATCAAATTGAGGGGAAAAAATATATAATCTTGGATCATCACAAACAAGAACTAAAATGTGAATAAACTATAACTACACTCTCTAATATAAACACAGACTCCCACGTTAATAGGTTCTGCATGATTACTTACATCTGATGACTACTATAGGACTGTGCACCTACAACGCTACCCCAGAGACCGACTATGCGGACTATAAAGCTGCTCAAGGAAGAGAAATAGCAGAGGGTAGACAGTGGTCCTGACGAGAGACAAAAGGACAAATTGGAGCTGGCAGAAAAACAATGTGCCGGGATTGGACTGACAGGCAGGCAGGCAGATCCAGGCTCTGATCAACAGGACTGAAGTGAGGGCAACCAACTGTGAAAGGACCACAAGATAGATGGGGGGGGGGGGGGGGGGGGCGCCACAAATTATCACAAGGCACATGTCAGAGTGTCAACAATCAAAGGCAGGAGGAAGGGGGACACATGAGAATAAATATATAAAGTCTAGATGGCTCAAGGCAGAATCTCTGACGTAGTTCACCCGGCAGCCATCTTACTTCAGGGCTACAGTACAGTATGTTCTATGGCAGCTCAAAGAAAAACAGCCATAACTCGCTCAAATCTTCACCGATTTACAAACGGGTTGGTTTATTACAAATGTTGTCAACGTGGCTATGATTCAGGACGCCTATCTGCTTAATTTTGTTTTTTTATATGAACGTCGTATAAAAGCATATAAGTATGTTTATAACAAACCAAACAGTTTGAAAATCGTTTGAAAATTGAGCAAGTTGTGGTTATTTAAAAGTACATGCCCCATAGACACAATGTTGTGGTTATTTAAAAGTACATGCCCCATAGACACAATGTTGTGGTTATTTAAAAGTACATGCCCCATAGACACAATGTTATGGTTATTTAAAAGTACATGCCCCATAGACACAATGTTATGTGGCCCCGAGGTAAGATGGCCGCCACGTAGCAACGTCTCTGTGGACATGAGGACTCGTGACCCAATCCCGAGGCAGAGTATTAAAAAAGAAAACCCGTCCCACTCCTGGTAGAATGACTGGCTTCTTAGATTACTGCGTTGCATGCCGTTTTAACTCAAAAGATATATGGTACCAGGAACTGTGGTAATATAATGAGGCTAATTTATGTCATTCCCTCTCCTGCCCGCTCCCGTTGATTTTTCAATACAAATTTGAATCCCATCCCTTGGAAATCGGGAATTCCGAAAAAGAATTCAGCCTCTAATGAGGACATGACAGGAGGGGGAAAGGTACAGTGGTTATCAAACATTTTGATAACATGGACAGATCCTCTCAAAGGATAGTGACATCCAGCAACAGTGTCGAAAAATATATGCTCAGGCCAATATGCTTTTAAGATTTTATTTTCCTTTTCTATGCTCTCAGTAGATGTAAAATGTGCACTGTTCAGATCATAGGTCACCCCCCATCTATGGTCCTCGTACAGAGTAAAAAGCATGCAACGGCTTAGAGTGGCATATAACGATGCCATGATGTTACTTCTCCGTGTTCCTAGGTGGCACAGTGCCAGTCAGTTGTTTACCTCTGTTGGTGTGCCCACATGTGATGCTTTGTTAAGACAACTGATGTACAATGTTATGAAACGCCTGGAGGTGTCTATTAACAGCATCATAGTGGCACCAACAAACCCCATCAAGATGCGTTACTGGCTGCTTACCGGGTCACGTTCAAGCTGCGCAAGCACTGGCTCGGCAACCAAATTCATTATGTATTTGGACACAGAACCCCATTTGAGAAGATTTTGTGCCAGGGACCACCATATAAAATGTGTAATAATTGTTTTTCATTTAAAAAAAATCTTTTTTCAAAGATTAATTTTGTGTGCAGTCAAAATAGTCAAAATAGCTGAAGCATAAAATAGGGTTAAAGTAGTCAAACTGATTTTGATGCTATATTAGCTCATTTTGCTCTGCACCCCCAGGAAGTCACAGACACCCCACATTGAGAACCACTGCTGTAGGAAACCCCCAGTAGTAGCAGTAATCAAGACTAATGCCTGGACTGAGAGAAACAACACACTACAAACTACAATACTCTAATGGCACGTTCACACTTCACACAGGGTCACAGTGGGACGCACACGCAGATCTGACGGACCAAACAATCCGACATGCGGTCGAACATGCGCTGCTCCCATGCTTGCGGTTATGGTTAGGTTAGGGTTTGAGGTAGGTTGGTCAAATGACAGTCGGACCAACAGTATGTCGAAACTAAAGCCTGTACCCGTCAGTCTCATCTTCATGTGGTCGGGCAACCACTTGCAATGAGGAATTTAATGTGATTGACTGTTTGCAACCGATTACTGTACTTATCCAGTCTAATTTTGACAGAATGTCCTCTCTAAACTACACTGTTAAGATCCCAGGTGGAATTTCTGACAAGAATGTTGCAGTACTTTATCGGTATCATGAAGCCACTTAATGCCATAAAATGCTGTTTCCAGTGTATCGACTGTTGTTGACTACCGGTAATGGTATGGTAACAAAAAGTCCATTTACACAGTCCATTTACCCATGCACACAATTCATTCAGCCAACACACAACCTGGACATTTAGCAGCAATTTGTAAATATTTAGACAATCATACATTTCGAGTTAAAACTTTAGCCCGACCCATTATATCGTAGGAGTGGGACGATTCACCTACTTCCCAATTCAATACCTAGAGTGCCAATTAGATTTATATTGTGATTCTTAAATATATTGCGATTCGATATTCTGAATGATTAAAATTAAAAGTAGTCTCATATCCATTCATCTATTTTCTTTGCCCACCGCTATCATAATCGGTCATTATTTGACACATTTCTCTTTTACATTCGATATCCAAGTATCGTATAAATCAGGTTTAGTGTGCATACCACTGGTAATGACCCAATCGAAGCATCATGGGTTTGAGACCAGCACTCATCTGATAAATCAAGTGTCACTAAGAGCATGTGCTACGGGCCTGGGGCCAGCAGTTAACCTGTTAAGGACATAACCTGGAGTGAGTGATCGGTGAGTGCCTGATAACGGTGTCAAGAGCAGAGGAGCAGAATAGCAAGAGGTCCAGCTGACAGAGAAGTGACCATCTAGTCAACAGAAAGTAAAGCCAAGGAGGGCAACAGGACAATCTCCAAATGTGCTGTTGCCATCTAATGGACAGCCTTTGTGGTGCACAAGACGAGTAGAGTAACTCATGTGGTACTTACGAGACAAACATTGGTTTAGGGTGGCAACTGGCTAAGCAACAGAAAAGCAATAAGTGAAAGACCCATTCACTTTGTTTTAGCAGCAGTCTGACTGCCACTGTGCCACAAGGATGGGTGAGTGCAGGTTTGCACAAACCTTAACCTAAAGTTATATACAAGGGAGTGAAGGGACCCAGCATTTTATTTTTAGATCACAAGGTAATTGCTGCATTGTGCATTATTGTTTGAGAAAATAAAAAACGGTTTCCTCCTCACCAAGATGAATTAGTCTGACATGAATTAATTAGTCTGACATTAATTAATTAACGGAGTGCTATGCATAGCACTCCGCTCCCCATATAAGCACAATGGGATGTGCCATGTGGAACCACTGTACCCATTATGTTTGAGATGAGTCGACAGCCCACCAAGGATAGATGACTATTCATTTAAACAAGTCCCAAGAGACTGCGCCAAAACATGATCAAATGAAGACGCCTCGACAAACAACAAACAATGTCGTTCCAGCAGCCTTGAATCCATAGTGTGTGTGTGTGGGGGGGAGGGGGGTTGACTCAGGACTGATGAGCAGGAGAATATATATACGGTAATACCATCCATACCTTTAATAAATGGGCTGCTTACTATTAAACTATTAAGTTAAATAAATTAGGATAGAAACAAGAAAATCATAATGCATGCAACATTTTACAACTTAACTACGGTATGTGCACAATATATGTTCTGAATGTTTGCTACAGTACATGGTCATTTTGTACACCCTGATTGGGTGTCAGTGTTCCTACAAAAAAATAAATACGGTTTTCATATGCAGTTAATAGTTTACCTGTGCCCGATATGATGAAGGTGTGAGGTCCAAAACAGTAGACATTGTGCATGAGTCTCTTAGATCTATAAATACATGGCATGCCGTATTATTTATTTCCATTCTTCTGTGCTATGAGGACGGGCATGTTGTATGTTGATCAGGTAACTTCACCACAATTCTCTCACTCAGGCTAAAGGACAAAGCTCTCAAATCTATTAATTGGTGGTTCACTGTGCGCCTGCAGAGACCCAGTGGCCAAGAAGGACCTGCATGACCCAACTCCTCTGCTCTGGAATAGATAAACAGGCACAAAGCTTTAGGGATCGTTATCTCTGGCCATCCAAGCGAAAAGTGACTGGAGAGTGGAGAACGGACTGCTGCCGTTAAATAGAGACGAGGAAAGTCAAAACATCAGCGTTGAAGCAGGGACGTGGAAACTGTGGTGATTCAGCACTCAAACACTCGTTATTATTATATAATGGCATGAGGTAAACAAGCAAATCCATAAAATGCTTTTCTGAGTGTTATTTCCTTTTGCATATTGAGTAAGCAGAGCACTTTTTACGACTATCGAAATATGCTATAGTAACAAAGCTATCTCATTTAAACCACCAAGACGCTTAGTCTGAAAGCTCCTTAGTTTGTGGGACATTGTTCAGCACTTTACAAAGAAAAACATAATTCTTAAGACAGCAACAAGGAACAATGGTGTACTTTCAAATAGTAGCCATGTGCTCAAGCCAACTGTGATCATGACATTTCCACAGCTTGAACACCTAATCAAGTGGCTGATATGAAACATTTAGCTGACTGGCCTGTCTCTCACCAGCTGCACTGAGTCACATTTCACTGCAGCTCATTATGTAGATAATTAAAATAAAAAAACTTAAGTGCTCAAAATCAACATAGCCAACTTTTGTTTCAAAAGTGAAAGAGCACAGATGACAGATGGGGCCATTGGTACTGGGAGGTAAACAAAAAAATCTCATGTCCAATCTGAAAACACAGACATTTGCCTTCGTGTCAAAGAAGAGGCCCCAGCCCAAGTTTGTTTGATTTCTGCAGCACCGTAGTGGGGGGAGTATGTGCATCTAGAAGATGGACAAATCAATCAATGTGCCAAGTGAGCTGAAGTGAAGGTTAAGCAGGAGCAATGACGCTTGATTTGGGAGCGCACAGGGAATGGTTGGCACGCCCACGCCCCCCGACAAGCCACTGGAGTGCAAAACGTTCCCCGACAGTCTCCATTGGCTGACTGTTTCCAGAATGTAGAATAACATGCATCGTTAATATTGATTTATAAAAAAGTTTATAAATGGCTGGATAGATGGCCGTCTTGTGACTATTTATTTACACAAATGGAGAAGTTCATTCAGTTTTCTTCATCTTGCATGTGAATAATAATATTTAATATGGGGTGTCCTCATCAATTTCTAGTGACAGGATAACTTTACAAGCCAAACCTTTACCAAAGTGTTATTGCACTTTAAGTCTGAATTGAATATTGTACTTGATTCATTGACCAAATGAATATAAAAAACATAAATATCAAAGTCCATTATCCACCCCGCCCTCTCTTATGATCCAACATAATGAATGTTCAATTTGGAAATTGCACAGTTAATGGGATTCGATTAATTGTTCAGCCCTTGTGAAAATATCCAATTGATTGTGCACGCAAAAGTGCTACAATATCCTTTATGCCTGCCTAGTAGCATACTTTTTAAGTAATTTTATGATAAATTACAAAATGGCTCACAGTAGTGAATTCCAAAGTGAGCTTGAATACAAGATATTAACATGAAAAAAATGTATGTCTACGTGCCCAACTCACCAACACGATAGAAGTCTGCCTGGCAGGTTTACTGTTAAGGCTTAAAATTGTATTTTGCACAGATAAAGGGTGATTTGCATTAACATGTAATGCTTCAGTGAAGTACCCCCTACATCTTTGCTAACACAGAGGTGGCCTAATCTCCTTAATGAGAACAAGAGCATGTGCCCTCCTAGCTTGTGAATGGGAAGTTTACTATTCAAATTCTGAAATCCTTTCAATTTCTTAAGTAGTCAGATTCAACAAAACTGCTCTTTCAGAGTATCTAACTTCTTCATACCATTTTGTTGGTGACATTGAATTATTGTTCTATATTCTTTAACCAATTTTCACCCAGTGTCAATATTATCTACTCTACACTCCCTTCGCCAACCTAGGGAGAGAAACGGACTGACCTCATGCTTCCTTCAGTGCATGAGCATCAAAGCTGCTTCTTTTCACCTGGCCTGGGAGTTTCCTGGTTGGACATACTGTAGCGTGTGGAAGGAACACGTTATTCCAACCAGTTCCCTTCCCCTCCATCAAACTGCCTCACCCTGGCTGACCAGGGGGAGGCAGTTTAGAGACTAGGATTACTGGTGAAAATGTATTCTATTTATGAATGTTGAATACTTAAGGCTCATTCACAGTCTGGATTTTCGGTGGTGAGGTGACCACCGAACTACAACATGACGTCACAAGCCGCGGTGAAGAGCAAACCACCGCCAGCCGCCCCAGTCCTCTCTGTTTTTACTCGCCACCGCTCAACGTTATTTCAGCTCCAGTGGTCAGCTCACCACCGGAGCGGTGGTGAACAAACATTATACATTTTAATACAAGTTTAAGATTGATGGGATGTCTGTCATTACTAGATAATTGGTTGAAATTGGTTGTTTCAACTAAGCTTACAAAAGTTTTACATTTAGTTTTACACTACAAGAAGAAAACATTGTTTTGTATTATTAATATTTTCCCTATATTGTTTGAAATAAAGTATGGGGGGACACTGGGGAGGCACTCGGGGGACACTGGGCAGACACTGGGGTGGCACTGGACATTTCATATCACACACACACACACACACACACACACACACACACACACACACACACACACACACACACACACACACACACACCATGATTCACTAGCCCCCTCCAAAGCAGCTAAGCATGGCGCGATTTATTTCAAGCATGGCACGGCGCCATGCCAATAACATTGTGCCGGAAACCCTGCGTTTGGGCAAGTACTAGAGTTTGCTTTCAGGTTGCCCGACGGGCA
Source organism: Protomyctophum bolini (assembly GCF_963924005.1). Taxonomy (NCBI): domain Eukaryota; kingdom Metazoa; phylum Chordata; class Actinopteri; order Myctophiformes; family Myctophidae; genus Protomyctophum; species Protomyctophum bolini. The sequence goes on along the minus strand of NC_137870.1, from coordinate 32,639,263 downwards.
TATGCATTCGGTCTTCATAATATTATCAGGCTAGATTTATGAAGCAATGCTACCTTTTTACAACTAGCAGAGTAGCCGTTGCACTCATTCTGTTTTTTCAAAGTGACTGTCCTCACTCAGAAGTTATCGAATGGATATAACATATTTTTTCTACAAGCGCAAAATGTCATTATTTGGAAAATGTACTTTCCATTATGCCTTTGGGCAAGTAGAACATGACCTGCACTTGCCCGACTGGCAAGTGCCAACCCCTGATTATTCATCGACTCCAGGTTCACTGATTATTCATCGACTCCAGGTTCACTTACCAGCCTCTGAGTTTATGAGCTTCAGGGATGTCTGGGTTGATCATTAAAGTGCTGCTGAAGCTGGAACTGATGGACCTGCCTCCAAAGTCAGATAGCTTAGCTCCCTTGATGGCCAAGATTGGCTGTCCAGAACCATCAAATTGCTCTGCCTGCAGATAAAGAAACGGAGAGAAAAAAGATTTAAAACAGAATATCAACAACTGCAGTGACAACTAATAGCCCTTCTAGTTCAAAGTTGGGTGTAGTTCACAGCTAAAGCCAGGAAAGGATGTGTAGCATAGCATCAAAAACTAGTATTTTATAACATTGCCAGTGGTTCTCAAAAATAGCAGATATATGTACTGACCCAAGCAAAATGAATTTATCTTGTGGACAATAAAAGACATTAGATAGGGTTTGTGTTTGGAAAGGACTGTATTAGCAGGGACTACTTGTGATTCATTCAAAACACACTGGACAGGAGAGTGACAGGGGGTTTACATGGCAGTTTACTGTAGTTGTTGTAGGGGACAGGTATACAGGAATGGCATGGGAATGTAGATACAGCACTGAGTGCAAATGACAATGTGTGTTTCTGCACTAAATACAGAGAGGAAACAATAAGTATGACTAGTACAAATAGTAAAATAGTTTACCATACAATATCACAAGATACTAAGATACTAACTGGATCACATTAATATTGTAATACTATTAGTACACACAACACCTTTCTATGTAAGCTGCCCAATAAGATCAATCATAATAACTCCCATTATAAGTCTCTGCCTAAATCTGCGCTAAAGTGGCTTAATTGGACATCAAAGGGCCGACCGTGGGATGTTGCGCAATGGCGGCGCCCGTGAAATGCACATGGCAAACCAATTCACAGACCTAACGTGATGAATATGGTGCTTAAACATATAAATACACATCGGTCCTTCCTAAATGCACTTACATGTTCCAGAAACAGAGAAATATAATGGTTTGCTTAAGGCACGCAATGTAGAACATTGACATGAAGAACGAGGTAATCAATCAGTCACTGTCAATTGTCAAACCAGTCCAGCGTCCAAGCCTAAACAAACCTACAGACACAGCAGGGACTCCAACTCTATGGCAAATGAATACAGCAGACATTACTGAATGCAATGAGCTTACACTTGTTAACCCATTCTGACCTGAGATCAGATTCATACGAGGTTTCCACTGGACACACACACACACACTGGTCTGATTAACCCATTCTGACCCGAGATCAGATTCTAAAAATGTCAGTCGTTCTTCGATTTTTCAAAAATAGCAGACCTACAAGCTCGTAGCGCACCACTCGGTGGCGTGCTATGAGCTTGTAGATCTGCTATTTTTCAATAGCTAAAGCATAACATGCCAATACCAAAATGGGTCCCCACCCAGAATGGGTTAAGGATGCACACTGGCACTGCAGTGCTGTACAATGAATAAGTTTGTAGCAGGTGAACTTGAACTGGCTGGAATTCACCGCTCTGTTGCATTACTACTGACATGAATGAATGAGACCCATAATGCATTGCACACTAAGGTGGCAGGTATTACTCACAGTTCTTAAGGTGGTAAATAATAGGCAAATTATATGATACTGATATTTGGAGCCTTTCTAACAGACATAATATACTTTTGTCTCTGCCAGGCCGAAGGCATGACTGAGAATGTCTTCACCCCCGTCCGTCTGTGTGTCATTCAGTCTGTGTAGAGCTAATCAACGGCACCGCCCAAGTAAAAATCTCTGCCCCCAAGCTTTCAACTCAGCCTGTTATTATATGTCAAAACCCACGTCGAAACTGTTCCTGTGTGTGGGGAGGAAGGGGAGAATGTTTAGCCCTGTCACAAAGATGAAAAATGATCGACTATTATACCACTTAAATGGTATAAGACGATTTCTCCAGATAGGGTAAATTGCCGATCACAGATAGGGGTAAATTGCAGATCACTGATTGGTGGCCGATTGATCGGAGCATCTCTAAACAAAATGCCTCAAATCATGAGTGCAGCTCACCTAAATTGGTACATCTCATCTCTGTAGTCAGGTGATCAAGATGTATCGGTCAGATTTTTCGGATTCTGTACCGATTGACTTTCAAAGGTTACTAGAGGGGCCCTTTTGCACGACCTGCTGCAAGCACCGCTGGACCATTTGGCAGGAAACTTTTCATGCACACTCCCAGTAGGCCAAGGAAGAATCTCCACCCAATTGTTTTTCAAATCGGCCTCTCATAGTGCCACCACCACGAGACAGACATTTGCGCAACACATTATTTTACTACTACTACAGATTTTGTCCAAATCTCAGAAATCAAGACATCTGTCACATTTCTCATATTCCAATTCCGTTTGGCTATGATTGGCTTCCAAAGTTTGCACATAATGCCACACATCATGAATGCAGAGGCAAAGCGATTGATTGCTGGGAAACTTTGAACACACATTCCCACTAAGCCAAGGAAGAACCTCCATCCCAGATGTTTCAGATATCATCATGGTGGCCCACTTCATATTTTCGCCTATAACTATATATAGCCCCCCGCCACAAGGGCGGGGATCGTGTGGCCAGTGCCAGTCAAATGCGCAAAATTTCACATTCCACATTCCTGGCATTAATACGAGGGCAGGAACTGTATATCGTGTTTGCATTCAGTCAAAACTATTACAGTTTAGCAACCTCATGCCGCATTCTAAATACAACTACCTCAGGAAGGAAAAAACTTCAAAAAAGTGCTGTTTATTTAAATGCTGGGCATTCATTGTCACTTTTCTATTTGGCACTGCCATTTCTTTATAAACTATACATCTGGAGTACTTCAGCAAGACTCCCAGGAGATGGGGACATGGGGTATCTGCAAAACAAACAAAGAGGGTACACAGTGCCTCTTGTCAGAAGGAAAGAAATGGTGGCTCACCGATCACAGTCCCTTTGAGCCATACGTAAAATCAACTGCAGAACTGCAGTTGCTTCATCACACCATGACAGGGTATTTAGTCAGTATCTTCAACTTCCATTAAACACAGCACACAGCACTGTTAAATACCCTCCATCTTCAAACTGCTCAATAGCAATCTCCGGGCGCTGGCTCACACGGGACACGCCAAACACCTTTTCAATTAAACAGATAGGGGAGATGATGTACAGCCCGCCTGTCGCTACCTGTAAGGACATGTACAACTTGGCTGCAAGGGATTTTTTATTCTTTCTCTGCGAGGTACGAATATATTCGTACCCCCTATAGGACATCATCAGCCAGGTACTGGTATACTCCGTGAATATAGTGTTTGAGCCCCAGGGAAGCTGTTAACATTGATCCGGTTGCTATGCAACGCCTCGGTCACCACCAGCTATGGGACATTACAACTCCTATCCATTTACCACGGTTCAAAGCAGGATTTCCATAAGTCGGAATCTAGGAGCGCTGTCCTTGGTCCTTGTCCTTCAGCCATCCAAAGTTCAGATGTAATTTGTGACTTTGTCTCGCATCGCCCCCGCCAGAAAAACCGTGTGTGCAAATGCTAATGATAGCAAAAGTGGACGCAGGTGTTGACACAGCTTAACTACATTTATGTTACCAGCAAAAAGAGAGTTAAATGTGCGACTAGATTTGGTATTGATGGCAGCAAAAGAACGAGCTCTGGAGTCTTTCCATTAACCCATTCTGACCTGAGATCAGATTCATACGAGGTTTCCACTAGGACACACACTGGTCTGATCAACCCATTCTGACCTGAGATCAGATTCTAGAAATGTCAGTCGTTCTTCGATTTTTCAAAAAATAGCAGACCTACAAGCTCGTAGCGCGCCACTCGGTGGCGCGCTATGAGCTTGTAGATCTGCTATTTTTCAATAGGTAAAGCATGACATGATGCTAAACACCAAAATGGGTTCCCGGTCAGAATGGGTTAAGCATGTTAACAGTTCGATATCATGGCAGTGACACCGTTTGGTACATTTTCAATTCAAGCTAAATTTCAAGCTAAAGTAAATGTCATTTCCGTTTATATTCCACTTAAAAAGCCTCAAAGAGATCTCATAACCACAAGAATACAAATATCCCCATCACCTGTAGTGACTTCCTTTTCCCTGCTTGCAGTTGCATAAGGTTGTCCAAAAGCTGCAGCAAGATGTTGCATTTTTTAAACTAGTCCTGTACGTCGGCTACCGGCCTACTTGAGAATGATGCAACTTGGGAACCTAATAATACCTGTTGTCAAGTGGACTGGTTAAGTAGGCGAATCAATTGTCAGGTGTGGGGTTGCCATGGCAATCAATTGGCTGAGGCAGAGGCCGCGGCCATGTTTTCCCAGGCACCCCAGAGCTCCTATTTTGAAGGAATCCCGGGAATGATTGTGTATTTTAGAACCCTCCGTGCTCCTTCCGCTCATGTATTTGTCCTCACCTCTTCTCCCCACAGCGTTACAGATACCATCTTCCCAGACGTGTCTATCAGATTCACGGTCCTCTTGGTAACCTCACGACCAGCCTTGGTGGTGATCTTGGTCAGCTCATCCACACTCTTGCACACTCCAATAATATCTGTGGAGGAAGACACAAATCATTTTTTACAACTCTAGCACTGCGATGAGAACTTGGCTTATTCATAATAATAATAAACTTTATTTGTATAGCACATTTCATGACATGCAGCTGAAAGTACAGAGCAATGAAACATAAAACATCAAAGTAACAGCAGTAATGCAATACAGTGAGGACATGAATAACAAGGAGTGTAGAAGTAGGTCTTGAGCTGCGCTTTAAAAATGTCTACAGCGCCTGTCAAAGGTACAGTGGAAGTGTGTTCCACGCCGTCGGCCCGTATAAGCAGAAAGCTGCTTCACCAGGTTTTTTAGTTGCCTTTTTATTTTTTTAGGCACAGCGAGCAGGCCAGCAGTGTCTCCTTTGCCAGGCAGATTCATGGTTACACTTGCAAAAAACATTGTCTGGATGAAAACCTGGCTGTGTGCCATTGCCCTACTCTGGCCTACATTGCCAGACAAATACACATTCACACATATACATATCATAAATATTGAATGCGTGTCTGACGGGTAAAGGTCACTTAGGGTCCCATCGTCTTCCAGGTCAAATTGGCTCAGGGGAAATCAGTGACTCATTTTTCATTTCAATTCAGGTGTGAGGTGACGTCCACTATATTCTATAAGTGCACAAAATCCATACAAACAAGTTTATGTTGTCAAATGCAGCACCACCAAATCCAGCACCACCCCACTATTGTTGAACCCGTAATTTTGCTGAAATGAGGAGGAGCCATTAATATGAGCAGTGAGAACTAATGAGTGAGATCAGTGACTGAAAATATTAGTGTTAGGGCCGATTCATACTCCTATTTTAGAGCCGAATAAAAGTCGGTTCGGCTCTGTAGAGCCTACAATTTGACGTCATTTGAGGTTCGTGGGGGCGGATACCGTCCTAAAGTCGGCTCTTCGGTGCTACTGAAAATTTCTGACGAGCCGAAATCATTTCGGCACTACAGCGCCGAAACAGCGTAAAATAGGAGTATGAATCGGCCCTTAGGCCATTCATTGATTTCACCAATAAAATAAATCACACCTGTGTGAAGTGAGGGACGTTCGTATCATCATACATCATCTCATTCCAGTCAATCACAATATGTGTCCTCACTTTTCAGTGCTTGCATTTTTTCCTCAATATGTACTTTGCTCAACCAATCAAATAATCGCTATGGGGTGCTCAGCCAATCAAATCATTGCTATTGGGTATACACAAACAAACAAAGCTGGGCATGGGAGGCCGGGGCTAGTGCCCCTCAAAGAAACACTACTGTCCAGTGGTTCCGGTGTGCCATGAGACAAGTCCAGGTATGGCTTTGTGACAACACATATATTTAATTATTTCAACATAAAACGTCATTTTAATTCATTTCCTAGATCAGTATTCAGTACAATATATAAAAATAACTTATCACGCTATTATATTAATATCTATTTTGCACAGATATGAATACATGTGCTTTGAGATTTTTACTTTCCCTTTGAAGTGCCCTGGCCACAAAAAGGTTATAAATCACTGCTCTATAAGACACATTATCTTGCACAGAGTAGGACAATTTAAATATTGTGAACTGTACTAAACAAAAGGGAAAAGAGAGTTCAGACATGCTACTGTACGTAGGTCATGTCACACTATTTGTGTATGGAAATGCTTTGGTCTAGTGTCATAGTGTATAGTATTTTAAAGATTTGTGAGAACTTAATTCTAATATCAAGAAATATTTAAGTTTAGTTCACAAATACCCATCCTTTTTAAGTCATAAGGCCATAGCGACACCTGCTGGACTTGGAGTGAAATTACTCAAACAGTACTAAAAGCAGCAGTCTCCATTATCATAATTACATGTGGACTCATTATTACTTCTTAATTTTACCTGCGACAGCACTTTCTCCTCTGCTAACCGGGTCAAACCATAGGGCCAAAGCCCATCTATGCCACAGGCCATTACTGTCGTCAGTATTATTAATACTACTTCTATCACTCTCTCATAATTGCCTTAACCATTCATGCACATCCCTCTCCACGCTCCCTGCCCTATCATAGGTTATCATCATCAGTCTGGTATTAATAATGCTCATCAATGCTACTTGCATGGCTTCTAACTTATGAGTTGCTTCTCCTCACCCACGACATCATCCTTCTCTCTGGCCTCGAGGTCGCTGATGGAGACAAAGTCACACTGCACCATGGGAACGTCACTGCTGTCAGTGTCATCACAGGGAATGATGGTCGATTCGCCACTGAGCGTCATTTCATAGTCATTCTTCAGAGTGCAGTACTGTTTGTTGGCGATCTTCAGGGAGCCCTTGGAGATGAAGTACACCTAGGACGTACGGATGGATGTGTTAAACAGATCTGAGGATCCTTTCACCTGACTGAATGGTGCTAACAAGATATGACTTAATGCAGTTGGGGGAATAAACAAAGGCTGGCTGATCAACACAAGCTGCTTATTGGGTTGGTACACAGCAGCAGGATGACTCACTCAAAGTCCCTTTGGTTGCAATTCAAAAATTTAAAAAACAGTGAGAGCCAAATCCATCTTAGACAGCAGAGCAATTGACAGTGTGACTGTAAAACACCATCGGTGAGTGAGGGGCATCTCTCACCTTGCCTGTCTCAAGAAGAGTGTAGAACTTGTCACACTCCGCTTTGAAACCCGTCACTCTTATTTCTCCCTGCAAGAAAACACAGCAATTAATCCATCAGCCTGTGTGTGTGTGTGTGTAACCAATTAAAAGTGCCAGAAACGTTAAGACGAGTTGAATCCAATTATGCACCGATCCATGCCATGGACGATAAGAAAAGTTTTTCTTTTTTATATATATATATATATATATTTTTTTTTATCCATATTTAGAAAATTCCTCTAATCTGGTGTACAGGTGATGACATGCACATTACATGCATAATAGAATTACATTTTCTTTCTTTTTTTATAACCTAATTGGCAACGAAAGCCAAAACTGGTGACCACAAGGTGGCGCTGAAAGACTTAAAACTTGTGTTGTAAAAAGTGTTGCAATAACCCTTTTGACACTCACACTCTCATCCACAATCTCCATGGAGAAGAGCTTGCCCTCACCACGAGCGTTGCTCCATGTGCGGATGGTGCTTTTGTTAGTGACACGGGCTCGGATGGTCCATCTAACACAGGGTTGAAGGCGATACATGTCAGGTTGATTAAATTTGAAATGAAAAGTAGATATTATATTTGGATACACTGCGTCAAGATATAATTTCTGATCTAAGAATAGTGTGATTTGTATTGAGATGTCCATATGATAATCATCGCTGCTTCATGTACAAGTCGCTCAATAATTGGTTGCAGCCTAAATCAAGAAGGCAATTACATTTAATTGGTTTCTCTATATTTATAAATGTATGTATTTCAAGTGTCCTCCTTTTCTGAAGCAGTACTTGGCCCAGTCTACTTCATCATATCCACTTAGACATCTACAATACCCTTACTTTAAAATACCAAAAATCTTCAAGGGAGGTTGGACGGAGGTCTTTCTGTTATAAAGCCCCATTTGATTGGAATAATCTTCCTCTATCTCTTAAATCGATTTCATCCTTCAGTTGCTTTAGGACTTCATTTACATCTTGACTCACCTTGTTTATGCTTTTAAAGTACCAGTTAAAGCACATTGACCTTGTTTATGCTTTTAAAGTACCAGTTAAAGCACATTCACCTTGTTTATGCTTTTAAAGTACCAGTTAAAGCACATTCACCTTGTTTATGCTTTTAAAGTACCAGTTAAAGTACATTCACCAATATCATTTGCACTTTCATTCCTCTGCTGCTTAACAGCTAATGATGTGGTGGGGTGGGTGGGAGAGGCTGAGCAAGCCGTCTGTGTATTTATGCATTTGTATATTGTCTTCATCTGTGTACTGTACGTCTTATGCATCTTGTTTGTATGTTACGGGTCCCCCTCTAAAATGAGATGCTGCATCTCAAGGGGCTATCTCTTCAATGAAATCTGATGATCAAGCAGTCTCTTAAAATTGTCATGAATTACAAAACAGATAAATGTCCACGCCTACAAAGTCTTAGAACATCATCTCTTCTCTGCTCATCTTACTTACAATGATAACAGTTAACATGCTTCCCTCCATGACCGAGCTTTATGTGTCCATCTCTTTCCCCACAATGTCTGGCTGCAAACTATGTCTAGATTGTCTATCCCATATGTTCTTTGTCAATGGAAAATTACGTTTTCATCAAAGAAAATGTATCCTGTGGACTAGAACAGCAAAATACCAACTCTTTTGGGGTTCTTGTTGCCATGTACAGTATATAGCAAAATAACATATTTGAAATTTTTGAATAAATATGACATTTTTCAGAAAGCTTCAGTATTTAGAAGGCATTTTTAGAATCAGCCTTTTTTTTATTATTTTCTTCTTCTTCTGAGACTTGAATGAGGCTCTGCAGTTTCATTTGTATTTTATGGCAAACATTGTGATTAGGGAATGAATTGTGATCCAAGTTATAATAAATCAACATCAAATACTCACTTAGATTGGTACGGGTTGAGGCTGGAAATGGGTACGACTTTGGAGCTACCCCCCGGAGTGCTGGGCACAGCAGAATGAGCAGATGAAGGCTTCTTCCCAAAGGGAAGGTCTCTGGGACCTCTGTTCCCTTTTGGGAGGAATGATGAGAAACATCAATGAGCAGTAGTGAAGTAGACTAGAACTCAGGTCACAATAGACATTACAGTATGATACATTATACATTGATATAATGTCATTGATTGAATACTGGAGCAATCATTTCCTCTCCCTTAGGTCTGCTGAAAGGTGGATTTTCAGGCCTATTTTGAGGAAGGGAGTCAGGGCATTCCACTTCGGTGGCAGTGCTGTAGAAGGAGAATTTACCCATGTTTGTTTTGAAAGTGGGTGGTACCAGATTGTTGTTCTCGCTTAGTCTAGTGGCTGTGGGTGTCGCTCACTTTTTTAGGTAGTTTGTCAGGTATGCGGGTACCAAGGGCATAGAGGGCAAAGCTGCAAAATGTCAATCCCAATTTCAATTGCTTAACTCTACCCGGAGCCAACTTACTCATCAGGGACAAATTGCAAAAAAATATTTTCTTTGGATTGCAACGCCTTGATCAATTTCTCTGTTCATGAAGGGCAGTTTGCAGATTTAAAGCCTTGTAACTTTAGTAGTATAACAAATTGCAGTAGATCTGGAAAGCTAGCATTAGGAGTAGAGGGACTAGAGAGAGAGACAAAGATCCTGTAAAAAGCTAAGTGTGTTACATGATGGCATTTCAGAGGTATTGGCCATTTCATAGATTCAGCAGTGTGTTATTTATATGTAACAAACTAAAGTTGCCCTTTCCCCTGGAGACCGGAGCTGGCAGACTTGTTTGGATTTGATTTGTGTGTGACTCATATGGTAGATTAAAGTTCAAAGTTAAGTCCTCCTACTTTCCTGACCAGTGACCACTGCATATTTGATAATTAAACCCAGAGATCAAGCAGCACACAGAGAAATAACTGTGCTGATGAAGAGGGCAGTCGCCACAATTTCCAATTCCCGGACAGCAGATTAGGGGGATGAATACCTGTTATGACACATCAGAGGACAGCACAAGGACCGGGCATGGGGGAGGACAGTTGCATTTTACCAATGTTTTGAAAAATAAATCTGTTTCGTTAATAAGACGTGGTTTGCAATTATTGTATTAATAAGAACAGCCATCACCCATTGAGCTAGTGTTTGGTGGACTGTGCTCTGCCTCCTTATATAATTGAAAGTCATGCTGTGCACTTTTCTTCCATATTAGTCAAAAAAATAAAGGATATTACATATTCCAAAAAACACTGTAGGAGGCACATATGGCTAATAACTCGCATAGCAGATTGGCATTATCAGTCATTTATTATGTCAGTTGTTAATGAGTAGAGACTCATCAGCATGGTGATGATCAATAAATTGACAGAAGGACCGAAAATAGCTCATTTTCTCGGGCATTCGACCATTATATTCACCCAAACTGTTAACTACACACAAATGCTGCCATCTGGTGCCAATTTAAGAAACATCCAAGTAATTTAAAATTGCTTAAGCCTAATAAAAGATATAAAAAATAAAATAAAGTGAATCATGGTGTGTGATATGAATGTCCAGTACCTCCCCAGTGCCAGCACCTCCCCAGTGAGAATATTAGTAGGCCTATGTAAAATCATTAAAATTGTAATGATGTGTAATGAAAAGAAAGAAAAACAGCTAGTTGATTATGCCCATGCCTACTGAATGATTATGCCACATTGCATAATATAATATAGCCTACACTACACACAGCTTTCTCCTGGTGTCCGGAGCTCTATCGCTCTCGTCTGAACTACATGCATAATTAACATAACCGCAATGTGGACGCTCAGAACTTTAATCCCGTTTTCAAACTTGAACGGGTAACAGCCCGAGCCGTTCTGTGGAAGGCCTTTAAGGCCATAGTCAAGAGGATATGGCAGATTGTTGCCTCCCACAATTTTCAAATGCTTCAGGCTGATGGTGTGTACTTCAGGAATACTATAAATTACTTGAAAATAAAGTGGATGCTTCTCTGTTTTGCCTGTGCAGTCTGGAAAGACTGGAAATTTCTGTTTAGCAGAAATATACAACAAATAAGCAGCGTTTACCTTCATTTCCATTTTGGGGCTGCAGAGTGCGCTGTGGAGGGTTGGATGCTGGCTGTGGAGCTTTACTTTGAGTTTGACCTGCAAGGAGGACTGAAATTGAGATAAGCACTCTATATACGACTTTGGCAACAAAAATGTGTTTGATGTGTGTTGAAGCATCACCCTCTATGTAAGTAACAGGTTCCCCGATCTTTCCACCAACTTCTTCAGCAGACTTTATTATATCCATTTCCAGAATAATAATCACCCGCCTGACAAATGATAAACAGCAGGAAAAATGCATTCAATATATAACATTATGGAAACTATTCGGAGCATAAATACAAATCCTGGAACTTCTCCACAGACCATAACATAAGAGATTGTTTGGCGACTGCTATAAAATGAAAGATGGAAGTAAAATCTCAAATAAGCAGTTCCTCCCATTTTTAGTAATAATTTAGTAATTTGTTATATTCGCAGACACATTCTTTTGATTAAAGTGAACTCACATTTCACGTGAAGGATAATGGACTTTGTCGGCAAATAAAAGTAAACAAGAAAAACCATGTCATCATACCGTCCATCCTTCAACACATTGGTCACACTCCTCTTGAGGCAGCAGATACAGTTTTGGACCAGTTTGTTATCCTCTGCCATGGGGTTGAGCTGGGTTGAGAGCATGAAAGCTACAAGAGGGTAGAAATACAAAAGAGCATAGGTTCAACTATTGATAACTGGGAGAAATCTGGGTGGTGAATGTCAACTTTGCCGACAACACAACAGTGAGCAGAACAGGTGTGACTGTATGAAACTGTATGAATATGATTGAATCAGGGCAACACATTCCTTTCTAAATCAAGGAATTACGTTTTATTGTGAATACTTACAGGACATGGTGTGTAATCCATCACTCATCATTAGACGAAATCGGGCAGCACCATTCCCACTCTCAATCTTACGAATGTTCTGAGAGAAACATGGCGCAAACAGCATACAGATTGCTTCACTGAACTGAAATGTATGATTATGACCAAGTTGTTCTGAATACATGACTTGACCAAAAGGACCAAAGTTCTAAACCTTCATTAGCATTAAGAAGGTTAATTGAAAACAATTACATTCTTAATTACAGATCCTATAAACAATACAAGTCAGGTCTCAATGTCTCAAAATGTGCCACTTTGGAGAATAAATTACATTGTTGCATATTGTTCGTTAGGTGTACCCTGGCACCTTTCAGAAACCTGGTTTACAGTTTCTGAATTTTGGACGTCGGTACCCCAGGGTCCCTCAGTACTTATTCTACTCTCCATGGGAGACAGATGTACATACCCTCCGTTCACTCCGTGCTGCACTCCGCTTGAGTGTTGGTGAGATGTTTCAAAGATGCATAAAGCGGCTATAGGAGACAACAGAAACGTGGGAGAAATCTCACCAACACTCAAGCGGAGAGCAGCACGGCGTGCCGTGAACGGAGGGTATGTACATCTGTCTCCCGTGGAGAGTGGAATAAGTACTGGGGTACAGACATCCAAACTTCAGAAAAGGTAAACAAACCAGGGTTCCGAAAGGGGCTAGGTGTACCCTGCAAATAGTGGTTGAATTATTCGTATAGTAAAAGAAGCAATGCTAAGGGGAGTCAATACTCACCAATAACTGAAGCATTGAATCGGTGACAGTGTCGCCCTTTGTCAGAGACTGCATGCAGAGAGAAAATTGTCAGATTATAATACACATTTAGGCTAAAGAACAATGTCAAAAAGTGCTTGACAGAAGAATTAACAAGTCATTTGTGACAGGCTGACAGCTAACGAGAGCAGCCAGTTAAGTAACTTGAGACAAAATGATAACTCATTTTTCACCTTGTGAAATCATTGTGGAACTAGTGGAAATGTTATGTGACTAATATCCATTGGGGCCGCTTTCTTCCACGTGAATGCTCTGATGTTTGCCACTGTCAGACAGTATTGTTTCAATAATTCAATTGCCACAGTACACAAGTTAGTAAAACATCTGCAGTGCTCTGCTCCTTACAAATGAAACGAAATTAACCTAAGTTAGATTTTCTCTGTACCGTGGGTAGGATGAATATTGGCACAATTTGGCAGGCAGTGTACAAATTAATGTTCAAGGGAAGGACCTCTCACTAATTTCCACACGTTTTGCACAAACGTCAAAAACTGAATAAAAGGCTACTTTAGTAACCTCGCTTCATCAGCCTTTATTTTTTTAACGTTCTGTTTATTCATTTTTGATTTTGACAAATGTAGATTTGTCTGTCTGCTCATTTCGCAGCAATATATCAGCAAAAACCTTGACAGAAATGACGCTAAACTTGACTCACAAAACCTTGATACAAAGAAAGCACCATTATATTCTAAACTGTGGCCATGTTTGTCAACTATAAACAGTCGCCTTCCTGTTGCTATTGTTACACACTGCAAAACAGAACATTACCTCTATCGTTCCTTCTGAAAGCTGTGTCATCATATCTGCGGAGCTTTTCCAGAACAGAATACAACAAATGTTTGATAATAGACAGCGGTCTGTTTGAATATAAGAGCTCCTAAACTGTGCCTGCTATGTTGTTTGTTGTCTCTGTGTGTGTGGCTGTGGCGCGAATGCTGGTACAAACCCGCCAAAGAAAGAAAAGTACTGATCAAGCTTCCGTTTCCGGGCACAGACCTGAAATCAGATAACGGTGTTCTGTACTACAAGCATACACACACAAGTAGTACAACATCTGACCTGAGACCAGTACGAAGCAAGTGGTGTAATGTATTTATGACGTATGCGTAGAGTGTCGCCGCATACGTCCTACGAGTTATATAATTATAACGGTATTTTGCGAGATTTTGCAGAACCTAAGCTTAGCTGTACAACATCAAAGAATTTACATGGGGGCCAAAATACTTGTTTGCTGAAACTGGGGATGTAGGGTAAACAGTAGTCTCGCGTAGGTAAACCCTGAGGTAAACAGGGACGTGTATTTGTAGTACCTCTACTTTGTCACAAGATGGGGCACTTTCTTAACATTCCGGTGGACTCGTTAGTATGAAATGCCCTCAAAAGTTTTGATGAACTACCCCTAGTCGGGGGCCCCGGGCTGCAGCCATAGAGTATTAAAAGGAGGGGGCTGCAGCCCACCCTAGCCAAACGGTAAGTCCGCCTCTGAATTCATCTGAATTTGTCACACAAATAAAAAATATTCACACGTGTGTAGACAACAAGAACTGTTTATTCTTTGTCACTTCAGTTATAAGCCACAGTTTATAATGTATGTTTAAAATGACTTCATGAACAGTATCTGATAGACCCACAACCTCATAAACAAATGGATTTGTTTATAAGGTATATAAACGTATTTGGAATGGGAAATAGTTGGGGGTTGGAGGGAAGGGATTCGGTAGGGTTTTTTGTATACAACTTTGTAATGCTACTGACATTTGTGCGCAACACTCTTGAAAACAAAGAGTGGGTTTAAGCTGAAAGGCCCTTTGTAAATCAATCAAGTCACCTAATTCAAGTGGCAGATGCCAATTTTTTTTTTTTTCATAATTAAACTATATATTTTTAGGGGCATGTCATGTGGTCTACCTGCACAGCCTTTGTGATCTACTGGTACATCATGATCTACCTTTTGTGCACCACTGTGTCTCCTCATTGAAGTTAGGGTGTGGATGAAGGGGGTGAAGAGCATAGGGCTTAGTACACTTCAAACCCACAGTACAGGATAAATAGAATAAGTTATTGCAAAAATATTGTAAATATTATTACATTCTTTCAAAGTTTCCTCTAGAGAAAGAAAAATATGGTAGGCATATGCATGTTTAAATTATTAAGAAATATTGGTAATATGGTATTGCTATTGGTGGTGTATAGCGGTAATATCATCATACCTATTATAATTACTCCCTATTATCCAAGTACTTAAAACATTGGCTGTACAGAAAATTAAGATGAGTGTATTGTTGCACAATTAATCTAACATAACCCGTCGGTTCAAATAGATCATGGAGGAATAATTCACACAGGAGACATGGATTGACTCCTTTTGTCTGTAGTGGGAACTCTTTCTTTTCTCTTTTCGACTCTAAAAGAAGTTCTATATTTCATCACAAGTAGTTTTACTATTGTTTGCTTTCCACCCGTATTGTTTAGGTTCACAGTAACACTAAATCAATTTACTGCCAAATATACACAACACAACCCTTTGAGTTGTGTTTTTCAATTGAAAATGTATTTATGTCAGGAAACATGTCACAGTACATTTTTATTATTATTTTACTAAACTAAAGCATTAATTGACCTTTATCCTACTGTACATTGGAGCATCTTGTTTTGATGATCTTGATGATGTCATAAACGTCACATGTGTCTGAACTAATCGGCTATGTATATAATTCTCGTTAATATTATTTGGGTAGGTATAACATGACCGAGAAGTGGTAGTGTGGGGCATTGTAATAATGCCTTATCTCAGTGACGTGAAAGAACTAGGGTGTGTGTGGAGGAGTGCCCCTCACTTCACACGGGTGTGATTTTCTTTTACTCTGGATCAATATAGCCCAGATTGTTTTATTATCATCTTTTTTTTCCCATTTCCATGGTCAAACTGATTGGATGTACACATAATGGGATTGAATTCACAAGATGTATTATTATTGCTTTTGATTTGAAAAGTTGTCTTCTTCAGGAGCAAATTTTGCAATCTGTTAAGGAGAAGACATTTGCAGGGAATACTAGACTCTGCAGTGTGTTTATTCCTCTGCAGTGTGTTTATTCATGATGCAACATTAAACAAATTAGCATCTGTTTTATACAAACTTTGGATCTATAGCTAACTGTACTATAGGTCAAATATGTACAGTCATAAAGTCATCTGAGTTCCTTGTCTGGGATTTCTTTTTGACAGCTATCTAGGTAATAGTTCTTACTTAGGTGGGCGACCAAAATAGTCATAATTATCAGTAGGAAATCCCCCTTTATCTTTGTTTCCAGGTTCCGCTCTCTGCATGACAGGTGCTTCAGGGTTAGGGTTGGTGATGACACCCATGAAGATTGGTACTTGGGTCATATCATCCATAAGGGCAAGAAAAAAGGGCTGGTTGAGATAGAAGATGGGGTTTGATGCTCGTGAGATGACTACAGTGGTTGCTGCTGTAGCCTCTGCACCCTCCTCATTTATTTCAATGCTGGACTTGTGCATCACACTGGTTACCAGCAGGGGGCCATCTGCCATCGCTGCTAGGTTGGGTTGAGAAAATATCTCCCCTAGACCTGTCATGGAATATAACAAGCAAGTCAAGGTGTAGAATAGATCTAGACCGAATAGACAATTCAGTGACAATGTCTGATGATACACATCTCATCAACTAGGCTGGAGACAGTTGAGCAGCCTTACCTAACTTGGTAAGAACTTCATGTAGATCCTGAGTGTACTCAAGGTTGAATTTGGGGACTTTAACCTGCACTGCCCTTTCCTTGGGCAGACGTTCATATAAGTCTGTGAAATTCAGCTTTGCTGCAATTTCTGACATATTCAGCTCACCAGACAGGGGCATGACCACTATCAAGCTCATCGACTTCTGAAATGGGAACCGTGCCACCTGCATACATGGGAAGAAATAATGTTCTTATTTTGTCATTATTGCAACCGAATGTTGCAGTTTACTATGAAAACCTGCATCTCCCATCAGTTACACCTCCGTATATGGTCAGGCCTCGTGACATCACGACAATGACCTCATCAAACCTTGAATATCCATACATGGAGAAGACTGGATCATCACCTAGATCTGCATATATGGAGCCGGCAAGCAACTCTATATCTGACCTCAAACCCTTAGATCTCCTTATATGGAGCTGACTTGTTTTGAAATACCATATTTTGATCCTCCCCACCCGTCCTTCCTCTTCGATGTCTCCCTTTTGACTGATACCTGTCCATTCAAACTCTAGATGGGCCCACCCCAAAGTTATTAGTGCAGCCGTGCTCGGCAGCGGGCGAAAACTACAGTTCTCAACAGGCCCAAAAATTAAGGCCCGGCCCTACCTGGGCCCTCATCAAACCCTGTACACTCAAGACACTGTCCCTGCTGCCACCCTTACATCTCCATATATGGAGCTGACCTGTTCTGACAATCCATATGTTGATCTGACCTCATCAAACCCTGTACACTCAAGACACTGCTCCCACTGCCACCCTTAGATCTCCATATATGGAGCTGACCTGTTCTGACATTCCATATGTTGATCCGACCCCCCCATGCCAAAGCACCAGCGTTCGCCCAGCAGTCTGCCATCACCCAGGTGGACACGTGCACGCGACCTCAGGGCGCCTTACTGGTTATTATTATATTAATAATGATATCTTTGCTATGAAAGAGGCTAAATAGATTCTACCACAACAGGGAGGTTGATAAACTGGCCATATTGTAGCTCTAGTTACTAGGAAAAGTATTTTACCTGAGCCTTCAGTTCATTATCAGCGAGCAAACTCAAGGGGTGTTTGGCACCTTCCATCATTTCAACATCAACCATTTGTTTGTCATCAATGTAGAACACACCTCTCGAGGTGAAGCGTGGGTCAAAGCGAGATTTCCATTCTCCTGTTGTAAAACATTACGAGTTATATCAGCTTATTACAGTCAAACAGTAATAGTCCAAATTTCATTATATTTGAAAATAACCTGGAATCGGTTGTGTTCTTTAGAAATGATCATATTGCAAAACACAAAGTTATGTGCCATTTGGTCAGATTTCATCCACTATATTTACCTTTGAAATGGACAGCATTAATGAGCATTAGGAGCAAGTTGGGCGGTAAAGAAGTAAGGAAGTCGGTCATTTTTCCATTCGTGGCCTTCTCAACCCACTCATTTATCTGTTGCAACCCTTCCAGGGTCATTGGCTCCGAGTCATAAAGTTGCTGGGATTCGAGGATAAACTCTGGCTTTGCCTGAAACCCTATATGCAATGAACATAAAATGTGTCAAATCGTTTCAAGTTTCAACTGTTAGTTAAGTTTATACTCCACAGCTGAAGTAACCCCGTATGTATTTAAGCACTAACCTTTGTCAAGGAAGATGCCTGATGCAATTTGCAGCTCACTGTTTCTGAGCTGTTTTAAGACAGTATGCAGTGACTGGTGGTAGCAAGGTAGAGTGTTGGCATTGAGATGGTGCATCAGAAGCTCCTCAGTCTCATTTACTGCCCCTAAATTAATATAATAATTAAACAATAAACAAGTAAATAATTAAATAATATTGATGTAAAATAATGGTTGCATAATACACTGCCTATTTTATATCAAATGCCAAGACATTTCTATCAGATGTGCTTGCTACCGCTACACACGTATAAAGCATCAAGCCCACATACTATTTCTCATCATTTCAAAGCTACAATAATAGATTATTACCCAGAGCCAGCTGGGAGAGAGCGAATGATATGCTGAGCGGAGATATGATCACATTGGGGTCCTTAGGTGTTGTCTCTAGGTTCTGTAGAAGCTGCATGCCCAGTCTTTGGAAGCCATTGGCTATGGCCTCCCTAGACTCTGGGCTTCGGCTCAAAGACACACAGTGCCCATCTTGCTCCTCCTCAGATGAGCCCCTATCTGGTTTGTCAATTGTATTTGTGGTTTGCTGTGTGTCAGTTGTTGGTTGTGATGTGCTTCCGTTTGTCACTTTCTGAAGGAAAGGAATAGTGGGCGACAGTTGAGCAAAGGGGCATATGCATGGGTACACCAAAGCAGTGTTGATCCCAGTGTTGCCAGCCAGGTTATTCAGTGTAATGCAAAAAACATCCAAACATTTCATTTTTGGGCCTCACCTCTATGGGGTGGCTAGGCATTAAAGGAATCAGAGGCACCAAGGGGATTGCCTCATCAGTTTCTCCATTAGCAATCTGAACAGAAACACAATATAACACTGTTAGGTCACCTGCATAACATAATGGCACAAAGAGTTGAATTTAAACTAAAGTAATGATGGCAGTATATATGTTCTACATTTCAAGCAATAAATGTATGCTTTGTTGTCCGACTCGCCAAAAATAACAAAACTATACTTATTTTAGCATGAAGAATGTCTTTGCCACAAACTAGTCATACGACAATGTAAAAATTGGGATTTACTGTAATTCCTCTGCACAGACACATCAACAGGAGTGCCAGAAAAAGGTCCATGTCCTCACAGCGTTCCTAGAAGAGACACAAAATGATGTTGACCAAAGGACAGTGTAACATTCTCAGTTCCAAATAGCAATAGGCTACTTAAACAATTATACAATAAAATGTAATGTTTCTGGATTACATTTTATAGTTTTACTCTACGCACATTCTCAAATATTCCTCTTCCAATTCCAATATCAACTGTTTAGGTTAGTATTCATGATTTATGACTATGCTGATATTAGGCCTAGTTTCTCTCTCTTTGAAAAGCACAAAAATAATTTATTTTCAACAATGTCTGAAACATGAATCTCACAACAGGACCGCTTCAGTGAAATTGTAAAGCATGCATGTGCTCTTGTCATGCTTTTATGAACCACGTGCCGAATTCCAGAAATTATTTTAAATTAAAAAACTATAGGGCCTACCGTATGACAGCAATTTCAGTGTCTTTATATCTTTATGGATTCCTTAATATACTGCACATATGCATAAAGGAATACATGGAAAGTAATCTTACAAAGGTAATAATTACCTTTTAGTACATTACACCAAAAGCTTCTATAAGTTCCAGTCGTTACTGGTGTAATAAAATATTATAGAAAACACTCTTACCTTCTTTTCAATTAGATCAAACCCCTCCTTGTTCCAAAAAAACAGACTAGGTGAATGTGAATGACAGTTACCCCTAGTGTAAAAGATTGCCACTTGCTCAGTGAACAGTTAAAAATCAACTTACATTGATCGGTGCCTCATATAGCCTAAGTCACAACTTGTTTGTAAATGTCACTACTGAGACTAATCCTGGGTCCAATGTGGAGGTCACACTATTCAGTATCACAATGAACATTATAAGAACATAACACAGCAAAACTATAAGATAATATGCTGATTGTTTGATTGCAAAAGTGTGTGTGTGGGAAAAGAAACAAAAGTATCTTTTTGATACAGAGTAACAGAGACAGTCATGGCGGATAGACATGTGACAATGTTAGTTGGACTTTGTTGACTTAGGCTCCATTTACACTGGCAGCCAAAATCTGATTTGTTCCACATCTAGATTGGAATCTTATTTATTGGGTGGTTAGATCAGGTTACTGCCTTCAGACTGAGACAGATATCCTGAAATCACCACCTCTAAATGCATTTAGATTTATTTATACAAATCAGTCCAATCTAGATCTGATTCAGGTTGGATTTGGCTGCCAGTGAAATGGGGCCTTAGAGCTCCAACTATGTTTGTAGGTTTTACGGAATGTACATACAAAAGTTGGAACATACGTATACAAACCATGTGAATGTAGTATTTTATTAAACCAGTTAATAAATAAGCATTTTCATGTATCTTTTCATCATTAAATTGTGGATATGATATTGGATCATGGATTATCAAGATGCAATGAGTTACTGAATTATTTTGAAAATCTTGTTGGCCAAATACACCTTTGAGTTTATAAAAGCCACAGAAAACGTTAAAAACTGGGTATACATGCCAGAGCTGTTTAACCTTAAGGCAAATAATTAAAATGAGGTAATATTCATAACATTTCTGTATATTACAATAAAGATGAAACAAGAGCAGAGACATCTTTGTTCATTACTGAAGTATTGGCAACAGTTATAGTGGTCTGGCAATCCTGTTTAGGTAAAACATTGCGAATACATTTTAATATGGTTTACGTTTCTTACAATATGTACTGACAATACATAAATAAGACCCTAGTGAAATCACATTTAAATGACTAAATTATTCTGTATTTGTGTTATTTTATGCATCATACAGATTTAGTCATCATCTAGTATATCATGTATTGTGACTATATCATGTGATTACATAAAGGTACAGAAAAGTCGGTTGTGTCTTTGCATTGTCTGTTCCAACGCTTGATTGTGTAACCACTGGCATACCCAATTAAAAGAGCATCGGGCTATGAGATTCAAATGAATTATAATACAGCTCAGACTACAAAAGGAATAAGACTCTGCAAAAGGAATTTCAAGTAATTAGAGTGGTAATAACATAGAATCTTATTCTGAATAAGTAAAAAATATTACAATTCAGGTTATAATTGTGCAGTACTATGAAGGTTGTGCCTCTCTATTCACATAAGTATCCAAAGTCATGAAGCATGTCAGCTCTGACAAGACTATCACATGGACAAGCTGTTTTATTGTTCATTAATAAACAATTTACCTTGAAATAGTGCTAATTAAACAGTAATGCAAACAAACACACAAAAATGTTTTAATCTAGAAATACTGCATAGTTTAGTCAGTGCATTGAATGTACTAGTGTCAAGGGCAACTGAATCATGAAGTGACTGCATTATCTTTTCTTTCTTTTTTTGGTGTTGTATGCGTCTATTTGGAAAGTGTAAACACTACATTAGAACCATGATTGGTTCCACCTTCCTGAGCAGTTATTTTAGTTATTTCTGAAGATAATTGACCTCGTCAGACATAATTGACCTTGCCTAGATAAGACTGTATTTTCCATATTATAGTATCTACAATATGCAAAATGCTTTAAAAAAAGTTACATGATTTGCTGTACAATGACAATTAAATCTCAATATAGTGTTCACTATTTTGGTCAATGCCTATAGCCAGAGCAATAAGATTCGCTAGGCATGATGCTCATTCAACTACAGCTCTAGCGCTGCATAATAAAAAAAATGTTAAAGAGGGTTTGGCCCCTTGCCTCATCAGTGGAAAGCGCATCAATATCTCACTGACAGGCAGCTCAGCTACCAGCGGTCATGAACATGACACTGTTTAAGGTCAGCAGTAAATTGTCGAAGCCGAGGGCCATTGTGCTAGCCTAAGCTAATAACCTGATGGCACCATTCTCAGAGCCCAGGAGCAACAGTCTCTTGGTGGGCAGCACTGCTAGGCTGGTGAGGGTGCCACGGAAGTTTTCTGAGCTCAGCTTGGTGCTGCTCGCAGGGTTAGCCGAGATATCAATCATCGAGTACACCCCTATCTTGTTGGCCACTGTTCCGGCCACAATCTCTGGGCCATAGAGGTCAAAGGCATGGATGTGGTCAGAGGGTGACTTGTACACACGGTAAGGCTTGTGTTCGACATCTTTCCACACAGTTAGTGTGTAGTCAGTTGAAGAGCTGATGACCAGGTTTCCCTCTGCAGCCTGAAAAACAAAACAAAAATCAGGAAGGACCTCACACACCATTGGTGTCTTAAAATGGCAAAATCTACAGGTATGTGTATACCCCTGTGTAGACCATTTGTTTCAGATTATTTTGTAAATTATTACATGGCATTTTAAATTGGAGCACAATAACAGAGCAGTTTCCATTTCACTAGGTTTTCAAAATGTTATGATTAATGCTGAACACTGGCAACTGGGAACCTTGCAAACAAAATAATGTCTGGGCCAGGCTTTGCTATATAAAGAGCATTTTTCCCCTTCTTCTATTGAGTAACTTATGTCCATATTTGTCTAAACCTCTGCCTTTAAAACCAATGACACAATCCTTGACCCCATTATTTGGGGTTAAATAAAGTTTGCGCAGCTCTTGTGCTGTTGACGTTTCTACTGGGTACAACTTTGACCAATCTACTCGCATTTATATCTGCTCTATCAATTGTTTTGGGGTGCCAAATTAAAACCACTTGGCTAAAAAAAATTAACAGCTGTTTAACAAATGAATGATTGAAATTTCCACATAATCTGCCTCCTTGAAAAAGGACTGATGAGTGTTCAGCAGACCAGAAACAGTAATAATGGCAGAAGGGCTTTTATGTAAGTCTTTTATGTGTATCTATCGAGGTCAAGTTAATTTCTATAAAATGTATGTACCAGCTGCAAGCTGGTCAAAGAATAGCATGGAAATCTACACAGTTCACCACCTAGTAGAGTAAGACAGAGCTCTGACAACTCTGTTCACTTCATGGGGCCAGTCCAATGGCGGCTCACATGCCGCCATGCATAAACCTCTGCCCCCTCAATGTCGTAAGCCAGCATTAACCAGGGTTGCCAAGTCCGCTTATTTCCAGCCAGGCCCGGCGCCACGAGGGGTCAAAGGGGGTACTTGTAACTTGACCCCTCAACCCCCAAAAAGATCAGAGCGTGCCGCTACTCTCTTACTCTACACTCTGGCCTCGATACGTTCCCTCAGTCCCTACGCTCATTCGGGACTGAGGGAACGTATCGGGGCTACATCCTGATCCTATCATTGTTTAAACATTGATCTAAGGGGAAGTTTTCTGCTGTTACAATCATGACAGAATCACGACAGTTTGACATCAATTGTTCAAGCCGTTTTTGGTGCGCAACAGAGACAACTCACTCGTTACGTTAATTGTGTTCAGCTGCTGCGCTGCTGAGCGGACGGTCCGCATATCCCCGCCAGGCCAGGTTGTATACCCAGGCCTGTGGAATTCATAGGCAGTCATAGTAGCCAATTTGAATGGAATCTGCTCAAACTGACTGATACAGAACCATATATTGCTGTCAGGTGGAAACCTTGTATGACCAAAACCATTAAAAATATATAATACAAAAAGAAATTGCCGTTTTTGATAACTTTTAAGACTTACAGGTTTTCCTTGGACAGAGTGGGATAGGTGATACGTTCGGATGACGTGAGCGGAAAATAATCAGTCACACTAGCTTGCTAAGGCTTCTTGGAAATTGAGGCTCAATGCATTGCCTATGATTGCCTTGATTGTTGTTTCGGATCGCTGCAGGTGGTGGATTTTTCAACTCAAACACAAATGATGGGACTATTTTCAGGCGGATTTTAATGAAATGGAGGTACGGTTGCGACGCGGTGATTCTTCAAAGGTTGGTGACAAACATCAGCAGGGAACGGGAGTTAAAGATTGATTTATGACGTGTTAATATAATAATGATAACTAATATCCAATGATATGAACGTTATAGGTTTTGGTAGGTTGCATCGCGAAGAAGCGCGATGCAACACCGTTCCAAGGAATCATGTTGTCACCCTTGCAACGTCATGGATGACAATACGGAGGATTACAGAGCTCGCCTCTGATATTCTCTACTGACTGCTTCTATGAAAATGGAACACGCACGCACGTGGACACAAACGCACGCACAGACACACAGCAATGAGTCAGACCTTCATTTGCAGGATATCTCCCTCGTGAGCTGGCCAGCCCTTCAGAACCAGGCCTGTGCGTGCATCTAGCAGGACAATGAAACCGGAGGAGAAACCTGCAGCCACCGTACGACCTCCAGGGCTCACTGCCAAGTAGCGAATCAGCCCAGCACTTGCATTGTTGTAAGCCAGGCGAAACTCGTGCTGCAAACACAGGAAGGGCAAGAACCTTGTGTCACTTCATAAAATAACAAATGTACAAAGCTTGAAGTGAAGCTTGTATATCTGCTATTTTTTTAATAGGCAACGCAAAAATCTAAAATGACAAATGCTTTCCTGGTTTTAATGGGTTAAATCATAATACCATGGGCATATATTATAACTACACTTGGCAAATTTGATAGATTTGATAGTATACCATAAGGGTTCAATTGTGAGCTTTTAGCCAAGGAGAACCGGTGCTCCGGATTTGAATCAAACAAACAGAGAAGTCTTTTTTGTATTATTTAGTTTAGCCAACTATGTTGATTCTCCCATATTTAGTCATGGTGCCCCATACATTTCTGCGTTTACCACTATTCACCCTAGTAGCTGTACGGTGGTGGATTCCAACTTCTAGATCAGTGGTTCCCAAACTGTGGTGCATGCACCCCTTGTGGTGCGCGAGCTCCTTCTAGTGGGTGCGCGACATGAAAAGGCTAATGGTGGTAATCTAGAATCATTAAATGACTGTCCTTTTCCTAGCAGTTCTTCCAATTTAATCTGGTTTTCCTGTACTAACACACTAATCATCAAATAAGCATCTAATCAACACAATGTACTGTCCCTCAAATTGTTTTTTTTTTACTACAAACTTTATGCCAATATCAAAAAAGATATTCACAATCCTTACTGCCATGCTTGGCAGAGACAGGTATTTTTATTCCAATTGTGATTTTATGGCAGGCGCATCAACAATACCAGAACTAATACATTACATTACTAATACATACATACACAAGTACATTTGTTAGATTAATATATATCTATATGTGGATAGATTAGATTAGCATAGTCTGTCAAATCAAGCCCATGAATTGCTATGCAAGCTTACTAAATACAAAACATCTCCCACCAAGGACAATTGCTTAATGACTTACTGTGACTTACTGAGATGTTGAATGTGGGACTTGTACATGATCATGACAATATGTTGGGGGAATTGTGTTTTGCCTAGTAAGGCAATACTACACACAATATAGTGGTAAAAAGGTACTGTAGTTAAAACTATTGCAGCCAAGTAATTAGGAGAATTTGATTTCCCTGACACCATAAACATATGTTTATGTAATGAATACTCAGTGAACAACATGCATGGGTGCCCCTTTAAATCAAAACTCTTCATTTTCTTCTTTTAGAAAGAACAAATGTGAGAAATCTAGCTCACAGTGACAGCGTAGAACCCTACAGCGTAGAATTCTGTCATTATGGAAGACGCCTCAAGCTTACATTACCCAAATAAATCCTTTACCTGCAGTCCTGGTTTGCGAGGGTCAATGAAGCGGAGAACAGAATCTGCACTGCCAAAGACAACACTGGACTGTGGAGCTGGCATAGTGGTTACGGCTGTAATGGGATTCTTCCCATCCAGGGCTTCATATGAGCGGATCTGTTTGCCTGTGTACAAGAGCAGAAAGGAATGTGATTACATGCAACAGACTATCATTGAACAGTTATTCATCAAGCGAACAATCAAATCAACCTCCAGATGCAGAGACTTTGGGCACTCTGCTACGAGAGACTGGTCCCCAGCACCCACAGAGCTTGTATATGGCATCATAATTGCCAAGAGATGCATTTTGAGATGGGGCATTTATGGAAATGAGTCTCTGCATTCAAATCATGGTTGAGGGAGCTGGTGGGTATTTTACATTTGAACTGTGATTTGGGGCTGCCTGGCAGCCTGGTGAAATTCTTTAAAATGGAGACCAGTGTTACAGTACTCGAGGACTTCTTGAAGATGAGCAGTGATGGAATGTTGGTTCAGTTGTTTGTATTACCTTAACCATCCAATCTGATTCATACTGGTGGTGTCCTTTTTTAATTATTCATATTCACTGTGTTTTAAGTGAGGGTCGCTCTTATCATCATACATCATCTCATCCCGGTCAATCACAATTAGAGTCCTCACTTTTGTCTTCAATGTTTGTGTTTTTAGGTAATGTTTGCGTTTACACAAACACTCAAAAATTGCACTCATCGTGAACTAAAAGATTGGGGCAGAATGAATAAAAAACTTAATCAAATCAACTCTGGGCTGTACAGTTGTGCTAGTTAGCAGTCTCTCCCTCACCTGTGTACTGGTCCCACAAATGCACAGTTCCGTCACAGCTCACCACCTCCTGGGACGCCTCGAGCTGTCCAACGTAGAACACAGACTTTCGATGGTCAGTGTAAGTCAACCTGGGCTCCACCTCCCGCGTTCCATCCCCATGGTTGTAGAGAGGCCACAGCTTCACCGTCTTGTCTTTACTGCCGGACAGGAAGTAGTCTTCTCCTGCCAAGGGTGCTAAACACTTGGCAGTGCCTGAATGACCCAGGAAGCTCTGCAACCGAATCTGGTGGAAGTGGAAATGTGGGTCCTGCTGGTTCAGGCCAATTTCATACTGCCAGTAGGCGAGCCAGTTGCCCTGCAGGGAACGACTGCAGCGAGGTAGCTCCTGCTTCAGGGCACTGTCTTCTGGAGTTGGGCCTGTCACCCAGGATGAAGAGAAGGTAGAGAACACTGGAGCTGTGGATGAAGCCGTGAATGTGGAGGCAGAGGAAATGGTGGGGGCAGTGTGGCTGGGGTGGGAGCGCCCCCAAGAGTCAATCGTGCCCAGGTTAGGGCTACCGCAGACATCACTGTCCCGGGACACCTGTATTCTGTTCCCTACCATCTGGCTTCCAAAGGTGCCAGACTCGGGAAGGGAGTCTGATACTAGGGGAGTGGAGGGAGCAGGAAAGGGGCTGCGCCCCACACGTCTGCTGAGGGCTGGGGACAGGCCCATGGGTACATCCATCCTGGTTCCTGCTGTGGTGTTGGCATCTGGCGTGTCTGCGCTAACACTGTCATGGTAGGACTGGGCCAATCGCCAGACAAGCTCATGGTTAGGAACCAGTTTACGAATTGCTGTGTCGCCTACGGAAGACAAAGCACAACAGCCGTATGAATCAATGAGGCAAAACTAAAAAAGTAAATGCAAGAGAGTTCAGCAGAGGGTATTCACTGTATAATGTTTATCTGCCAATTAGGATGCTGACAGAGGATGATGGTTCTTACCTATGAGACAGTAGAAGGGGATGTAGGAGGCATGGGCCATCTCAGGGTTAAAAACAGTCTGTAGTTCCTCCAACACGGCCAACTCATATGTTTGAACATTGAACTCCTCAGGAGTGTGCACGTCCACCACAGTCATTTCTCCCACCACTCTACGGGGAGCATCCTCCATCTGAAGTAGAAGAAAGCTTAAGCTATTCAGTCATCAGTTGATATTTTACCATTCCAAGCTCAGATGACCAGTATCTTGAATCCATATGCAGAAATCTCTAAATGCTTGGGCTAACAGACTGACGCAGATACCTGCCACTTAGAATATGCATTGTGTACCTGTGACTGCAGACAGTGCAGCAGGGAGAACACAGTGAAGAACCGGCGCAGGGTATCAGCCATGTGCTGCTGTACCATCTCCCGGCCAATGCGCAGACAGATTAGCGCCATCAGACTAAGCGTCTTGAGACACACTGCAGTGCGCATCTGCACTCCGCTGGGGAAGCTGGATACGGTAAGTACAGTCAAACAGCAAGACAATAAGTGACGGGTTCAACACATATTCCCCATTCTACCATTTATCTTTAAAACTAAGACTGAAATAATGTATACAGAAAAATGCACAAGCAGCATACTGTATATTTCATACCTGGTTAGATGTTGGTTTGACAACCATGTCTTACTCTTGATGTACTCTTTATTACTTAGTTGAGCCATGAAGCGATTGTAAAACAATTGGAATGACGCTGTCTGTTGGTGTAGGACAGGTGTATGTATACATACACAATAAGTAACTCCAACATGACTCAATAGTCAACACTAGTGTCAATAGACAAGTTCACAACACAAGACCACAAAACATCATATATTAGATTTAGATATAAAACTCAATCCAACCATGTGGTACAATTTAGTAGTCTCATGTAGCCAGACGATCATATGCCTAGTAATTTATAAATTCAATAGATGGGCTGTGGAACAATTCAGAAATGAGAAGAATCGCAGAACTAATGCAAAGACTTTAGAGCGGTCCTTCACAGTATCAGGATTGATTGGTAAAGCAGAGGTATTGGATTGTCTGTTATTATATCAACTTTAGGAAACAGATACTGCCATTGACATTTTCTTTTTCTTGGCTATATATATGGGTGATGTTTCTTGTTATTAGTATTTCTAGATCAGCTATGGACAATGGTATCAGTGTGAAGTCCACACATTGAGTGTATATTTTATTTCTTTTGACCACATTTTAATTTTGGTTAAGGGCCAGAGAAAGTCATGGTAATTATAGTCGCTTGTTTTGTTTTTACAGATAATATCTCAATTCGAATGTAGCGCTTGGTCATTGTTTATCATAAAATATTGGTCAGACAGAAAAGAGCGAAAGTCCGGGGACTGAAGAGGTTACAAACACTCTGGTTTGAGAACCACTGTTGTATTCCATACATAGCCCAGTCTAATGATGAATAGCCATACCTTTTTCTTACCATCATATCAACAATTTAAAGGTAGTCTCTGGAACAGACCTTAATGTTCAATTTGTAACTTAATTAAGGCATGGAGGTGTGTTCCTGATCCGTATCAGGATTCGGTACAAAGTTAAATTTGGAGCAAGCTGTCGGAACTACAGAGATCTGTAGGAAAAAGGTAAACATTATACTTCTCAGCAGCGGGAGGTCACAGGTGGTTCTATCCCATAGATTTGATATAGTTTCCCCAGAGATATCAGTAGGCAGTGGTTATTTGGCAACAGTAGGCAGTGGTTATTTGGCAAAGTATGTACAACTCTAAGTTAACCTTGTGTTGACTTAAGACTATATCATGATTTGCATTCATAGGCTTGCATATGCGTCCATTAGAGTGCATGTGACTGTGTTTACCCCATTTGTGGTGAGGTAAGCAGATCCAATAGTGGGAGCAGCACATCCTGGTTAATCTTCATTAGCATGTCCATGAGAGTGGTGTCAGATAGAAAGACAATGATCTTCTGAGTGAGCACCACAGCCCCCAGCAAACCTGCCTCCTTGCGTGTGTTTAGACGCTGAGATGATGGGGGAGACACCTGGGAAAGTATATACAGTACAATGTATTAATCAGAAACCTAGGAATATACTTCATACAATAAATCACCCAATAAAATGCCATTTCTGTTCATTAACTACATTATATATAGTACTTTCCTATGCACTACGACGACTACGTGCCTACTCAAAGCGCTTTACAATGGTCCACTCATTCACATACATACATATATTATATATTTAATGGTCTATAACAGTGAATGAAGTTTTTTTTTTACCAGATAGCCAATGTAGGGCAGGTACTGGTATGTGAGTACAGGTTCTCCATAAAGGTGTGCTATATACAGCAGACAGTCCAATACAGGCCCTGCAGTCTGGTCTCCTACCACTGGCTTCTTCTCATACACACTACCCATCCCAACACTTTCCAGACTGCTCTCATCAGAAACGGAGGCCACAAACTGGTGCTTCTCAGGTCCTAGTGATGGGGACAGAAAAAGGGACATTACAGTTAAAACTGCCAATAACTAATTCCAAATAAACAACCATTAGAAAACTATTATATTAAAATGGTACAGTACATGTAATAATAATAATGTCTTTATTGTCCCGTCAGGTATATTAATCTTCAGTTTTGTTAACACAAGAACACATAACATAACACCAAGACAAATTAAGTCCCCAGACAACCAAACGTCCTACAAAAAACTTCTAAAACAAACTTTTTGCCATTTTAAAGTTCTGTATCTTTGTACAGATAGTACAAGTTCAAAGTGACGATGTAAGGGATGATTGTGACTGCGGCAGTGGTTCAGGGGTAGAGTGGCCGGATGGTAACCTGACTGTAGAAAGTAACAGTACAGTAAAGAACCTGGGGGTTATTATTGATTCTGAATTGAATTTTAATTCACACATTAATCATGTTACCAAGATTGCCTTTTTTCACCTTAGAAATATTGCACAAATCAGAGCCTATTTGTCCTTGGACGATGCAAAAAACGCTAATCCACGCCTTTGTTTTTTCTCGGCTTGATTACTGCAATGCACTTTTTTCAGGACTGCCTAAGAAAACAACTGACAGATAACAACTTGTCCAAAATGCAGCAGCCAGAGTTTTAACTCTGGCTGCTGTACTACTTGTACTAAGATGAGAGAACATATTACTCCAGTTTTGGCATCACTGCACTGGCTTCCGGTTGTTTTTAGGATTGATTTTAAAATTATTTTACTTGTCTATAAAGCTCTCAATGGTCTCGCACCTTCCTACCTACTTGACTGCCTGCCTAAATATGTCCCAAACCGCCCCCTAAGGTCTCCCACTGCTGGCCTGCTCGCTTTGCCTAAAAAAATGGCAACAAAAAAATACGGGGAAGCAACTTTTTGCTTCTACGGGCCGTCGGCATGGAACAAGCTCCCACTGTACCTTCGTCAGGCAGCCTCTGTAGACATTTTTAAAGCTCAGCTCAAGACCCACTTCTACAACATTGCTTTTAATTGATCTTTTATAAATTTTTGTTATTCATGTCCTCACTGTATTGCATTACTGCTTGTTTTTTAATGTCGGTGCCTTGCTTTTCTTTTATTCTCCATTGTTCTGTAAAGCACTTTGAGCTGCATTTCATGTCATGAAAGGTGCTATACAAATAAAGTTTTATTATTATTATTTATTATTATTAACCGCAA
Source organism: Protomyctophum bolini (assembly GCF_963924005.1). Classification (NCBI taxonomy): domain Eukaryota; kingdom Metazoa; phylum Chordata; class Actinopteri; order Myctophiformes; family Myctophidae; genus Protomyctophum; species Protomyctophum bolini. Next base: position 32,607,523 of record NC_137870.1, on the reverse strand, counting down.
GGTTGCCAGTTCGAACCCGGGCTCCCCCAGAGTTAGTGTCGAAGTGTCCTTGAGCAAGACTCTGAACCCCTAATTGCTCCTGATGTGCTGGTTGGTGCCTTGCATGGTTTCTGCCGCCGTCGGTGTATGAATGTGTGTGTGAATGAATGTAATGCACAATCTATGTAAAGTGTTGGTGCTATGGTGAGTGCTAAATGTGTGAACAGAGGTACTATTGTATTCTGTATCAACTGGTTACTCACCGATATAGCAAGTTGTGAGCAGTCTGAGCAGATTTCTGGCCACATACCGAGAAGTGACCGTTGGTCCCAACTTTGCTGACAGCCATCTAACTGTCTTACAGACTGTGTCTGTGTGGAGAAACAGCATACAGAGTAGACACATTACACAGCAGCAGTAGAGAAGTAACATAAAAAACATCATGTGATGTCCATCACTCACCAAGAAGAATCTTTTGCTCTTTCTCCCCAGAGTCTTCTAGTGGATCATGTTCTTCATCCTCTTCCCCCACCATGTCTTTCTCAGTCTCTTCAAGTGCCATCCCATTTGCAAACTCACCCTCCAGAGTGGCTATTGTGGCATCGGAGTCCTCTGAGCAAGCAGAGAGAGTGAGCTCCTGCCTGGGCACGCTGTGGTCTGTCATTCCCTCTTTACTTCCGTTATTTTCCGTCATATCCTCTTCTTCCAGATCTCCGCCGTCCTCTCCTTCACTGGCCTGTTTGAGGTCCTGGCTGCTGTCAGCTGACTTCAGACTGGCCCGATCGCGCGTCGAGTCGCCGTCTCCTATGGAGAGCTCACTGGTACTGCTCTTGTCGCTGAGCTTCCCAACACTCAGTGACTCCTGGTCCTGATCCCTGGTAGTCGAGTTCTGGTTCTGCGGCTTACCAGCCGCAACCCCTGCACCACTGTTGACGTAGAAGTCATTTTGGAAGTCCTCCCCTTCGGCAAGGAACACCTGGTCATTGAGGCTGATGCCGGAAGAGTAGTCGACCAGCCCTGTGTCTGCCACCACCCCGACTCCACCACTTCCTCCGCTGCCACCTCCCGCTTTACCGCTGACAGAGCCAGAAGACGACCGCCCGTCACCACACTGGAAGTCCTCTTCTTCCTCCTCTCCAAGGTTGCATGTCCCACCCCTCAGTCCTTTGCAGCCCTCTCCTCCTGTGCCCGAGATGCAGCTTTCAAAGCCGGTGATGACCTGTAGCACGTGGGGGAGGAGACTGGACAGGAAGGCCTGCAGGCCAAGCCTTACAATGAGCTGCAGGACAAAGCAGTCCGTGTAGAGATAGAAGCGGCCTCGCAGGCAGCGGGGGTTTTCATAGGCGCTAACCAGGGGCTTCAACAAGTACTTGTTGGCATTCCTGGGGCCCAGTACTTTAGAGATTGGCTCAAACAGGTACCAGGCAGCATAGACAGCAGTTGGCTCTTCCAACATGAGGGTCAGGACAAAGGGTAAGAGGATCTCCAGACCCTCAGCAGTGATCTTTCCCTGCAACAGTGTCTCCAGCTGCTGCCAAAGGTGAAAGACCACATCTCTTCCTTGGAGGTTGCAGGTAGTCTCCATCTTAGCATGGTAAGAAAAGATGAAGTGATGAAGTGATGGGAAATATGTAGGGAAGGGAAAGGGGGTAATATAAGGATCCAGTAACTGATGGGGGTTTGGAGGAGGGAGGCCCTCGTAGATGGCGTCGTATTTGAAAAGAAGCAGATGAGGGAAATCTGTTTGTTCAGTCTGTGTTTTTGCAGAGTGCTTCTGTATTCGAAGCAGAGTGTCGAGAGCATGATGCAAAGACAGCGGCACATCCCGGAGGCTGACAGAGCAGAGCTTCATCACAGCCTGGTAACGCTCTCTCAGAGGAGTACCCGGTTTCAAACTTCGCAGCTTGGAAGAGAAGAATATCTCAGCAATAAGAACACCGAATGCCTGCATGTCCCTTTGGTAGAGCTCTGCAAAAGAGGGAAGGGAGTGTGGATGTATCATTCCCCGTGCCTTCTCCTTATTTGACTCTGAGGGATTCCATACCTCAGTATACAGACACTTCACTAGAAAGTTATTCAGTTTCTCCAGCTCTTCCAATGGCTGTAATGGGCTGAATCCTTCTGGCAAGGTGATCTTGAAGTCTTCCGAGTTGGTGGCAGATACACTCCCTTCTCCGTGCTTTTTACTGATTGCACCACTTCTCTGTGATATGGCACTACGCAAGCCAGAGCCCATGCTGCCAGTACCCTCACTAGCAAACGGACTTGAGGACTGGGACAGGATAGTTGCTGGGTGTTCTCCTGTCTTCCCTATGCTGTTTGGCAGTGGGACAGAAGAGGGAGCAGAGCTGGATACACCAGTAGAAGCTAATGAGTCCAAAGCTTCCATACCTTGCTCAAGCTCCTCGTCTCTGTCTACCATGGTCCAGCCACTGGATTCACACCCTGTGGACTCTGGCACAATTCTGTCCACAGAGTCACTCATGGTGCGGAGAGGAGGGATTTGAAGAGAAGGCACATTGAGAGCAGCAACACCTAAGAGAGGAGGTTCGGGTGGCGCATACTGATATGGAGCAAGGCGTGCTGGGTGGGGCTGGTCAAACAGTTGAACCACCCCATAGCTACTAATATGGGTGTGGTTGTCCACTAGATGGAGGCACACATTCTTGGCCTTGACAGCTTCTTTACCTAATAGTTTATAGCCAAAGGTGAGGTCAATCCAGTGATGCAAATACTGGGAGACTTCTCTGCTCTCTAGAAGCCGCCTGTGCATCTCTATAAAATCCTCATAAGACTTACACCATGGTGGCACATCCAGGTCTGGCATGTCAGGGTGGATGGAGCGGAATATGGAAGGATCTGTGTAGAACTCTGGAATGCACTCATCAGGTGTCCAGCTCTGCATACGCTCCATAGAAGCAGGGTATTCATTAGGTTCCCACTGAGACCTCACGTGGCTACACAGTACTGACTTGGGTGTCTGTCGGGCCTTGTAGACATAGTAGGTGATGTCTGAGAGCACATCTGATATATGATGAGGAACATGGAGGTGATCAGACTGCCCAACACCGCCACCACCTACTGAACCAGACAAGTCTCCACCTACTCCGACCCCATTTGCCCCTGCAGCTGCCAGAGCCTCTTTGGTCATCTCATAGGTGAAGTCAAGCTGCTTGTCTCCTTTGTTAAGCCTGAACTTGGACCTCCTGAGGTCACGGAACCTTCCGAATGGCACAGTGAAGTCCACTACCCAGGGAAGGACTGGGTTGTAGTTAGGGTCCCCTTCTCGTCTCCCCGCTAACCTGTTCAGTTCCATCAGGTAGCGAAAGTTACTGACTCGACCATGGACCCAATCTAAGACCAAAGCCTTGAGCTCATTAAAGCAGACTTTGCAAAGGCTTTTGTTGTCAGTGCTCGTACATGGACTGCCCCTCACCAGAATGCTTTTTGGCGCGTGTCTGCCCGCAACATAGCCATCTGCCTCCATTACTGCTCCCAGTTCTTCGTAGTGGTGCAGGCTGAGCCTAAGACGGCTGCAGAGCTGCTCATCCACTGCTATGTCCTGCAGGGAGAGCTCTCCAGCAGACAGCCCTGCAGCTTGAAATGCCTTCAAGGCTATTAGTAACTGATAGAGGATGAACAGCACTTTGGCGTGGCTGTTGGCAAGCTTAGCTGGGCTGTAGGAGACAATGTCATGGAGTGAATACTGAGTGTAAGGTAGAACCACATAGAGCAGCTCAGCAGACTCCAGAAGACATTCCGCAGGGACAACGTTGGGACAGAGTTTAGTTTGGAAGTCTTTGTAAAAGGAGGATTGGTAAGGGCTGTCTCTCTCCTTCTCCCTAGCAGGAGAAAGGGATGGTGACACTCTGTCGGTGGAGATGAACGGTAAATTGAAAAGCTTCTGCAGCGCCTGACGCATGGCATCAATAGCGGCAGCCTGCATCTGTTCAGTGGGCCCTGCATACGGCTGCACACGGTTGTAATGTGCTTCACGCCAGAGATTCCTGAAAAAGAAGGTAAACGCAAATCAAGCAATGGTTTACATACTTTGCCTTTGGGATGCTATTCATTCCAGCTTATCAAAGTGGAATTCCCACATTAGAATCAACTGTTTATATGACATAATGAAATCCTTACTAAAAATGTAAATATGTGTTACTAGAATATAAGACAATCATGATTATATTTTGTGAACATGAGACATTTTAGATTTGGGTTTCACTTCCATTTTTATTTTTTATACAGGTTTAATGTTTGTTTTTAGTTCACCGTTTGTTTTAAAAACGCCATTGACAATAAAGAGAAGTTTGTTTTGTCTCAATGTTTGTTTTACATCATCATGTTGTAAGATAAGAGTGCCCCTCACTTCACACGGGTGTGATTTTTTTTTAAAGTAGTACCACAAGGATTTCACTCTAGATGTCAGGTGCATAATCGCGCTAGCAAATTATTGACCTGTAGGAAATATGAACAGTACCTGATGTTATGCTGCGATACAGAATGCATGGTGTTTATGAAGGAATGCTGTGATGAAGCTTCTCCCTGGTAGCACGGGTCTCTGGCCAACCTGAAGCTCAGCTTGCTTTTCCTAACACCTTGGATGCACACTCGTGTCCAGCCGGGGGGCAACTTCGTCTGGGAACGTTGAAGGTAGATGCGAATTTCACTGTCGCTGATGCCATCAAAGCGAGGACAGCGCATGACCCTCCTGTCCCTCAGATTTATCACCCAACGAGAGGGCACCAGGGCAACAACCTCCTGGGAACGGGGACCTGGACCAAGCTGCCTCCGGTCAATACCCAAGTCCTTCTCTACTGCCAGCATTAGCCACTCCATCGTGAGTTTTCAGTGCACAATTAGAACCACACACTGCCCAGCTTCCCCCCAGTGGTCTGCTACTGAAGATGACTTTTACACCTCCATGGCAGTAGACAGATGCAGCTGAAACGATGTTGGAAAACTTTTAAATAAGCAAGCAGTATAATTAAACTTCTCGTTGAAAGTTTTAAAACCATTTAAGCAGTGAAGTCTGAATTTAAGAGTTAACAAGAGGTTAATAATTTCCTGCAGAAGACTACTTAGTCATGTTACTGGAATGAATGAGCTGTGTGATGTTATTTAATGCACATGACTGCTTGTCCTTAGTATGTTAGAGTTAGCCCATGGCTAAGGCTCACATGACTGCCTTGCCTTGGCGCCCACCACCACTTTCATCTACTCTCATAATGTATACCAGACGTGTTGGCTTTTATCTGGAAACATAAATCCACAAAGTAGGAAGTGAAACGCTTTCCCCCCCTGTTATAGTATAACTTAGCTCCTCTACGTTTGGATGGCTATTTTAGATGTTAGTTACGAGTGAACTTTCAACTTTCATAAAATATGACTGCACCTGTAGCTACATAAAGACATAAAGCATGACGTCGTATAGCTTTTGTTGCCATTCACTATGAAACTAACATGGTGATCAAGATTTGGGTTACACAAGCTTTCGGTTTTCCACTGAGGAAGTAACTTTAGCCAAACCAACAGAGGCTAACATTAGCCAACTTGCGCTTCATAACAAACTTCAAAATTGAGATGAGTTTTTTCATTTTTTTCATGACTTTACCGTTGCAGTGGTTAGATACAGATACAAAGTACAGCCAATGTACAGATACAAGTATTAACGACCAATGAAAATAATGTACTAAACATATACTAACTAACGGAACCTACATTGTTATGATAGCTCACCTCTTGACCGCTTGCTGTTAACTGGCAGTGTAACAGCTAAGCTAACAGCCGCTTTCATGCATGGTGAGTTTGGAACATAATTAACTTGGCGAACTGATGAATAGACGCTAATGGACAACATGTACTTTCTCCATTTTGTCCAGCGGGTTGTCAACAACGGCAGAAGGGGGGCAGGGAGGCAAGTCAGCCGATGATGTTATGTTCCGTTCTACTTGGAGCCATGTTGTTGAAACGAGGACTCACGTGACACGCCGTCGCCGTCAGCACCCAGCTCATGTGACCGCTGTGACGCCAGAGTCTACTTCATCGCACGACGGTGTAGCGTGCCGAAAATAGCAGATCTACAAGCTCAGAACGCGTCGCTATTGCGAGGAGTTGTGAGCTTTAATCTTTTTTTACAGTGCTTGTATAGTACTGCTGCGTGCCTTTTTCTTGCGTCATGGTGAGCTATATCAATTAATGCTAAAGCAAATTGGTACCATCGCATATTACTAATTGTTACAAACTTTTTAATTTGAAGGACCCCCAGGTTTGGTAATTGGTCCCCTACCCTCCCCCTACCCTACCTCTGGTCCAACCACAGTACAACCCAGCTGAGCATACAAAAATGGACATTCTCATTTTACAGAAAGGAAAGGAAGATATTAATAAATAAATAAAGACTGATCTATGCAGCCTTTGAAATATACATTTCTGGCAGTATTCTGGTCACAGAATCAACAATATGTTTAGGAATAACAAACAGAACGCAATATGTGCTTCATTATCCAATTAGAGAGTGTTAAAGTATTTAAGCAAATGTTGTGCTGTATTCTTCACAACCTGTAGATGGCAATATAGTACAGGGCCCCAATAATATATTTGTGGAAATGATTGCTTTAAAATTGCAATTAACTGTGTCAATCATCAAAGATTTTTTACTTTGAAAATTCACAAAAACTCTTCCATGCTACAACTTTGCAAATTTAACAGTAAAATGCTTGGCCTTGGTTACTACAGTGTTGACTGAGTGTAGTAGCCCACGTGCGAATATCGTGCACTTTACAAAAAAGCATTTTTGGTGTGCATAAGTTCCTTTTCCTCTTGCTGTGTTGACAGATAAACAAGAGAAACAAGTGGCCAGGTCAATGAAAACAAACACAAATGAAAATAGTACAATCTCACAGCGACACACTTTTCAATACATTTTCAATAAATTGAAATATTTTTAAATATTTTTTAAACATTTTAACAAAAATGTTACAAACTAATTTCAGGTCGATGACTGTGGACAATTATATAATTATCTGGGGTTCCTTGGTGTGAAGAAATGTGGGAACAGTTCTGTTTTTTTTATACTTTTGATCCAACGATTGTTTAACCCATTTTTCACCCTGTGTCAATTATCTAATGTGATCCTGGGCTCTACACACGCTCCACCAACCTTGTCCCCATATATGGGGATATATATATGGGGAGAGCAACGGACTTGAACTCATGCTTCCTTCATGCCTGAGTGTCCAAGTTGCTCCTTTACACCTGACAGGGGGGAGTTTCCCTGGTTGGAAGGAACATGGTATTCCAACCAGTTCCTTTCCCCTCCATCAGGCGCCCTGGCTGGCCAGGGGGAGGCAGTTTAGAGACCAGGATTACAGCATGTTTTTTGTGAGGGTACCTACCCTAGGGGGCATGGGGAGAACATGCAAACTCCACACAGAAAGGCCCTTTCGCCAACCCTGCCTCGGGTATGGGCACTGATGACGCGGAGGAGGAAACACACCGCCAGCACCCACAGCTTCCCGAACGGGAATCGAACACAGGACCTTCTAGATGTGAGGCGACAGCACTACCAACTGTGCCCCCGGGAACCACTGTTTTAAACAACATTAGGAATCAAGTCCAAATTCGGCCATATACTTACCCAAATTGTGCCACTTAGCCCAAGGAGTGTTTTTCCATGCTTGGAATGGTACCCCAACTTTCAGCAGCTGTCAAAAATGTCCCTAGGGTGGTTGGTTGAATAGAAACCAGTGTGGGATTATGTTAGTAGCCTAGACACCTTTGCAAACACATTGGTGAAGAAAATTCTTGGTAAGAAATGTATTCCCAGATTTAACATTATTCTGATAATATTCCCTGACTATATGTATGTTGACTAAACCAGAGCCCCAGAACACAGAGCTCATGAGAAGTGTGGAGAAACACGGCAGGAGGCCACCAGCGGCAGGAGGCCACCAAGATACAATGCCCCAGAGACCCAGAGTGTGCCACCACTTGCAGTAAGGAGATCAACTGCCGCAGCAACGATGTCATGAGAGGCAAGACTCCACCAAAAAACCCTGAACCTAATCAGGGTGTCAAGAGACCAAAGTTTCTCCACCGCAGTTGTGCCTGAAAGGGACGAGTCAAAGGTCAGAAAGCCTCCTGTAATGTCTTGTCAGTAGCAACTCAATCTGCACCTGAAATAAGCCTTCACCCCACCCGGAGAGAGCTCATCCTTGAAAATGTAGGATAAGGATTAGTTACCAGAATCAAGATCATAATGTTAGAACTTAAGTTATTGGTCAAATAACAGCAGGTGGTGGCCATTTTGGAAAATGGCTGCCATGGTTACCATAGGACAAAAATGTTCCTTACTAGAAATTAATATATTTACATTTAGCTGATTATTCAAACTTCCACTATGAGAACACATTATTTCGTAGGTGTCATATGGTCCAGAATCTGAATTAATTGGGTGACTCGCCAAGGGCGAGTAGACTAATTATAATGTTGGTTTTGTAGAGTGTCATGACTCATGTGTCAATAAAAGCAGATTTATTTTCTAATATAAGGGTAGGCATATTATATACCATTTGATTATACTCCAACATGCAACAGCAAAACAGACTTCCAACTGTTTCTGCTTGTGGCCCAAATATGTCATGCATTTTATAGAAGGAAATTATAATTAGCTGATTTAGTTTTTAGAGTTTTACTGAGACTGAGAGATACTTTGAAGTGGAGGCATATGCATATAAATTAGTAGCATCTGTGTAATTAATAATGCTAAATAGATCTATTCTTAATCTTGCCTTGGCTGAGCAAAGTACATATTGAAGAAAAGTGATTGGCTGGAATGACATTTGTGATGATTTGATTATGAGCACAGAATGTGATGTATGATGATGTATGGCGATAAGAGCGCCCCTCACTTCACACAAGTTTTTGAGGGGCGCTAGCTCCTCCTATATACAGCTTTTTGTCATAACTCATGTCACATTTGCCATTGACAACGAAAGGAGAATTTACGTCATATGTGTCTGAAAGGAAATCTGCAATGAGTCTGTGTGTAAGGATAAACTTCAAATTGTAGTGTGCATTGTGCACACTACAATTTGAAGGAGGGAAGACAAAAACTAATCACATGAAACCGAGTATTGTCCCAACCAATGCACAAGTACTGCTATAGCAATGACGCTCAGTACATCACAGTAAGTGCACAGTATAATTCAGCACAATAGATTGCCTCTTGTCCAAATTATAACAAAGTTGAGCTTCATTCAAAAGAGGCCAACAGTATAGCCATCAAAGCAAACAAAAACCACAGTGGGATCTAGACTTACAATTACAGGGACACAAATTAAAAGTGGTATTCATCACAACATATACCACTAGGCAACATATAATTGCTTCCAGTACATTATGGGCAAAAAAACATGAATTTCTTAACCTCATGCAGAGCATGGTCAAGTCAGTTGGAGAAACATTTGTACTTTTTAGGCCTCATCAGCTTTTCTTAAAATATATAGCATTCAGAAGGCCAAAGTGAATTCCCTACATGTACAGGTCTTTATTTAAAAAGTCTGTCGACTTTTAACGTTGGTTTTAAAATTGTCATGGGCCCCAGCAGTTCAGTTGTCAACTGAAAATAATGCTGTTAAAATGCAATAAATGCCTTATAGTGTAACTTGCAGTAGCCTTGTGGTCCAACTTAAAATATCTCCACACACAATAAATCACAGGACATTGTTAATCTGTATGAGTTGTGACAGTCACTGCTATGTTTTTCATAGTGTTTTATATGTTATGTTTTATAAAGTGGTGGAATATAGTGTTTCAACCCAGATGTACAGTGCTGCCATCTATGTTCCATCACTACGTTTTACTGTTGTTAGGACTATAGGTGATCACTATGGTTACCAGTGTACTCATGGGTGGAGGCGTGGAGCATAAATACAGCACTGTGTACATTTCTCTTTTCATCATTCAATTGTAATGTCCTGAAACATTGTCTATAAGGAAGTAAGACAAGATGAACAATCCCAGCACAGTCACAATTCACTTTATAGCTATCAAACTTCAACTTATTGAATCAGCATGTGATCATTGCTCATCACTTGGTTATGTCCATTAGCAGTTATGTCAAGCAGGTTTTGGCAAATGCCCTTTAGGCCTCATGACGCAACCTTGGGTCAATCACATGGGAGCCATGCAATTAATTTATCCTTATCCTTGTCATCCATTCCAATGCAAGTCTTATAAGTTTGAGGTTGGTGGATTTAGGATCATTCAATGTTATTGTCTACTCATAAGCAATTTCAACCTGGTGTGGTACGTGTCCCTATATTTTGGACATTTTTCAAAATATAAAAAAAAAGGTTCAACAGATCTACAAGCTTGTACAGTGCATGCAGCACAGTGCATGGTGAGCGTTTAGATCTTCTATTTTCACTAGAAAGTATCAAAGAGTAATTAACTCTATGCTATATGTTAATGCTATGGCGGCAAAGATGATAAGTCACAATCATTTGATTTAGTAAGACAAACTGACAAAGATCAGATGTCTGAACATCTGACAACAAATAAACACTGACAATAACACTAAGGTCACCTCTAGACCTTGTTTTAATAAATATCAAGAATCACCCCTTGTCTCCAAGGGAAGGAAAGGCTAAAATGAAACACAATCTCAGAAGTCATCGACGACTGGCATCAGCCATAACACCTTGCATGGAACAGGGATCACTGCTGACCTACCAAAGTTTAATGTAATTCAGCTCAGACCATACGTCAGACATGACATGAGCCAAAGCAGGGCTTTACACAGAGGCCAGGCTAATACTTATTTCCCATGGCTAACCAACCTGAGAAAATGTTCTGTGGACACAGAACAGATCTGACATAATCTTTGACAATGCAGAGCTGCATTTTGTTAATTTGTTCACTGGTGGTGATAGAAAAGTACCCATATGCCTTATCGCTTATCCGTAGTCAGGTTGGGGGGGCAACAGCTCCACCAGAGTGCTCCTGCAGACTTTCCTCTCCAGAGCAACATTAGTGACTTCCTCCTGGGGGATCCCGAGACGTTCCAAGGCCAGTGAGTCGATGTATTTCCTCCAACTGCGCCTTGGTCTGCCCCGGGGTCTCCCCCCAGTGGGACGTGCCTCGAGTATCTCTCTAGGGAGACACCCGAGAGGCATCCTAACCAGATGCCCGAACCACCTAGGCTGGCTCCTTTCTAGGCGAAGAAGCAACAACTTCTCACCCTAAGGGAGATGCCAGCCACCCGTTGAAGAAAACTAATTTTGTCCGCTTTATTTGCGACCTTATTCTTTCAGTCATGACCCACACTTCATGACCATAGGTGAGAGTAGGAACGAAGATTGCTCGGTAGACAGAGAGCTTTGCCTTCTGGCTCAACTCTCTTTTCGTCACAACAGTGCGGTACAGCAACTGCAATAACGCCCCTGTCGCTACGATTCCCCAGCTGATCTCCTTCTTCGTGAACAAGACCCCGAGATACTTAAACTCCTTCACCTGAGGTAATGCTTAATTTCCTACCTGGACTGGCAAAAGTGACGTCATTTCTCAGGTAGAATTATGTTATGGATATGTGAAATAGAAATTTTGGATAGGAAGAATGTCATTGTGGATATCTTAAATGACAGTTGTGGATGGGAATTCTAGATATTTTGAAATACGATTTCTACTATGTTACCATGGATATCTTTAATTACAATTAGGACTATAGTAAGAATGCAGTTTTGACTATAGGAGAAACGTGGTTTTGGATATCTAAAACATACTTTACAGATAGGAGGGTGGTTCAATGAAAAGTTAAAACGGCTTGCCATACATTCATTGTCATACATTCATTGTTTGTTTTAAGACAGAATTTACACTATAGCTGTTTATAGCAAAAATACAATGTGGTTACTCATTACATTTTACTATAGACTATTAAACAATCCTTTTTGCTTTAAGTCTGGTATTAAATAGGGCTGGTCTTGAGGGATGAAACTGGCATGCTCAGGCCCATTATAGGGATTTGATCATTTGAAGGATATCTTGTGCCCCAGACTATAGGCTGAGGTGACTGACATATTCATCATAATTTGGTCCATGATTATCTGCGGTTGAGTGGCTCCTAACAATATGACCTTGTACAGCTGTACGAAGTCTCCGCAGTAAGACCATCAATTTATAACATTTTAGTGAATGTGTGCTGTGCATTATATTATCTTAGCTACCACTAATTTAAGTCTAGGCTGAACTCTATCTGCCAGTGCACGGTGACCTAACCTTTTTTTAGGCTACATAGACTGAATTGATTTAAACGCGTTTTATTTCGAAACTCTCTCTCTCTCTCTCCCCCCCCCCCCCCTCCTGTCTCTCTTCATTGTGATTCGTGACTTCGCTCTTTTCTCTCCTCTTTTGAGACTCCCCCTTCACCGTTCCCCGCCTTACCCGATGTTTAAAAAGCCGATCCATGGTGCACAAACTTTCTTTACTCCGGTGATCTGTTTCACCGCTGTTCTGTTGATCGAGGATGGCATTTTTAAAAAGTATTCGGAACGTTAAGAATGAAATAATATTATTCGCTACTCCAATTCTTCTTCTTCCACTGCCCTTGGTGATCGGAACCACGGTATGTAAATTAATGTGCTGATCTTGTCCAAGAGAATGTTAATGTTTCAATATGATAGGCTATAGGCTCTTGCTATTTATTATTATTAAAAGAGGATAACTTCAACACACTTTTTTTTACTTCGAACTCACTAACTTTTCTTTATAGTCTACTACAATATTATATAAGAACTATTAATAAAAAATCTATTTTGAAGAATTTGCAGGCGCAAATGATGTAGTAGGCTAGCGTTGCACTGCTCCTGTTCAGCTGTGCACAGTGTGCAGTGCACCTGTTGATGCTGCGGCCATATCAGCTCTGCAATTATAGCTAAATGCATGGGAACATGACCCGGGGCTTTCAACCTGAAGTCCTGAACCTTCTAGTGTGATTTAAATGTTATGTTCACTGAACTCATTGTTGTTAGCAAGCATGGAGGTTGCTGTCCAGCGTGGGAACACAGAGCAAATCGGCTCTGCACATGTTTCCACAGAATGTTACAAAAACTTACATGTGAATGTAACAGTCATGTTACATGTTATGATAGGCAATGGCATATCCATGCCTCTCACGTCATTGCAGCTCTCTCATGCACAGCAAAAGCTACCATGAAAGGATTACTGCACCTTCACTCAGGAAATGACCCGTTTGTGTGAAATTGTAGGGGTGTCATGTAGGCTAGCCTATGGTCTGCCAGCCTGGCTCTGGCAAGTGTGTAAGAACAGACTATACAACATATAGAAGGACACTGATCTTTAACCCATGATCCTTATCTCAGTCCAACCTGTTATCACTACTCATTAAAATCTATGTGACAATAACAAGATGGCAGTATGCTGCTCTGTGTTTTTGCCACATTTCACACTTTTTAATGACACCTCCACAACAAGAGCAGAAGTAATATAATTGTCTTATATAAGCCTATAGGCTAACTTCTTCATATGACGGAAAATAAAAATAATGTTTTGGTTTTACCTATCTCTCTAAAGCAAAATATGATTGTGTGTGTGTGTGTGTGTGTGTGTGTGTGTGTGTGTGTGTGTGTGTGTGTGCGTGTGTGTGTGTGTGTGTGTGCGTGTGTGTGTGTGTGTGCGTGTGCGTGTGTGTGTGTGTGTGCGTGTGCGTGCGTGCACACACGCACGCACACGTTATTAACAGTTTGCAGAATTACAGTACATTTCAAACTCAATACAAACACTGTTAACTGTAAGTGGACGACCCAATAAAGCATTACACTTGTTTACAAGAGGGTCCACCTTGTTCAATTCATCAAAACATTTAGAGACGTACGAATAGACACTTCTATATAGCCAAAGAACAGAACAGGAATTCATCATAAAGGAGGTAAAAAGGGAAAAGAGACATATAGGCTACCGTGAGGGGGAATAGTGGTGGGGGGATTCAGATTTTACGGGAGCCAGTTACGAATTGCAGCCGTCCGTATAGGTGCCCTTTGAGAGCGGTTTTTAAGGTGTCAAGGGATTCGCATGTCTTAATGACTGTTAGGGCGTTTCACATTTTGGTGGCATAGGAGCTAAATGGATTTAGTCCTTGTTTGTGCAGAATCTGGTTTGCACATGGTTTGTTGCACTTCCTCTGGTGTTGTGGGTGTGGACTTTGTTAACATTAATTAAGGAAGTATTTAGACAGGTACATGGGTATATTGGTGGTGTATCGAATCTTGTGGACCAGACCCATTGCAAGATGCTGTACTTCGTCGACCCTAAGCCATTCCAGCCTGTCAAAGTAGGCATGGGTGGGTTCGGGGGGTGAGGCCATGTAGTAGCCTGACCAGTTTGTCTTGTTGTAAGGGCCTTTGTAACTTTGGTTCACCTGAAATATTTATCTCCTTGTATGTAATTTCCTTTGTGTGGACGTAAATAAATTGTTGTGTGTGTGTGTGTGTGTGTGTGTGTGTGTGTGTGTGTGTGTGTGTGTGTGTGTGTGTGTGTGTGTGTGTGTGACTGTGTGTGTGTGTGTGTGTGCGTGCGTGTGTGTGCATGCCCAAATAGGAGGCAGGATGTGGCTATGTGATCATCCTGATGGCAGTCTACTGGTGCACAGAGGCCTTGCCGCTGGCTGTGACTGCCCTCCTCCCAGCTGTCCTTTTCCCACTGTTTAATATCATGAAGTCCAAAGATGTAAGCAAGTCCTTATGTTATGACACTGACAGAGCAGAATAATTATTCCTTATGTTGTTATTATGGTTGATTTTGCTTATATCCAACCTTTATATTTTACCATCACTTAATAGTATTACTTGTATCATTATGATATTTGGTAGCTTGTAAGAGCTTTCTCTAAGAGCTTACTAGTAAGAGATTTCTCTAGCCTGGCTAAAGCCAGACGTGAATCAGCCGTTGGCAAAAAATAATTGCCTGCCCGGCAGTGTGATTTGACTTGAGTCTGGCTTATTAGCCAGGATAAGATTTCTCCACTTGTCCTGCAGATATTGTTTTGATACAGCTTATCTTGTTATTGGTTCAGTTTGTACCTTTTGCAGCTACAGTATATTGAGTATAACTGTGATCTCTGAACTACTATACCACTGACCTAGACTGTTAATGTACTGATCCCCATGATATCATGTACATAAAGCACAAGCATCATCACCTAGACTATTGTCTTGACTCCTTTTTTGCCTCATCAATTATTGCTGATTGATCCAGAATTTCATGATCAATCAGCTTTTTTACATTGTGAGCTTTAGATGTGAAGTTTCGATGTGCACCTCGTATAACAAGTATACCCCTGCTTGACTCAGTAAAGGGGGTATTTCTGTCATCAATTCATGTGCATATCTTAATTCGGATGTATTGCGGTTTCAGGTGTGTATGCAGTACCTGAAGGACACAAATATGTTGTTTGTGGGAGGGCTGATGGTGGCAGTAGCCGTGGAACACTGGAATCTGCATAAGCGTATCGCGTTGAGGGTGCTTCTCTGTGTTGGCGTACGGCCAGCACTGTGAGTCGATTACCAGCAACACACCGCTGCAATCACAAAAGTCATGTTCATCACATTTGTTTGAGTCCTCTATCATGTTTATCTGTGTCCATTGCCATCATGAAGACTACATAAACTTTCGTTCTTGACTTTGTTTCTCTATTGCACTGTTTACAACCCTTGATAAGGGGAGGTTGTAAACCTGAAGCACTGAGAAAACTGTTGCGCCTTTCTTCGTCCTTTTTTTCTAGGAAGAACTGTACCCCACTGCCTTTTGCCAGGGCGAATCTAGCACTGACGAAGGTCTAGGACCGAAACGTTTGCTTTTTAATTGCACTTTGAGCACAGAGCTCTTTATGAGCATGATAAAATATAAGATTATATTTTTTCTTAAGTCTCAGTCTAAGGAGTTTTACTTCTATTTTTTATACGGTGAGCAAGTCTTTTTCTGTCAAAGTTTCCCTTGAGGTTGTAAACCTTGCATAGTTTCTGATCCCCTAGCCTAGCCAAACATATTAATTAAAGGCAAATGTTTTCCTCTCAGTCTGATGTTAGGTTTCATGGGTGTCACAGCTTTCCTGTCCATGTGGATCAGCAACACGGCTACCACAGCCATGATGGTACCTATTGTCCAGGCCGTTTTGGAGCAGCTCAATAATGAGTTAGACATGCCATCCTCAATCCTCAGTTCAGAACTGGCCCAGCCATCAGAGACTGAGAGCAAACAGCCTGGTCAGACAAGGAAACAAAGTGAGGGACAAGGTAAGCAGTTCATGTTTTGGGTATAACCACCATGTCTCTCCTCTCCGGAGTAATCCTTATGCTTTATTTTTATGCTATAAAGAAAAAAGAGTCCGTGTTGCAGAACTGGTGATTTAATAAACAAAAATAATTCTAAAGAACAAACGTGATCAGCCAGGGTTCTAATTCTGTATCAACTGTCCGTAGCAAACAATCAAAATAATATATATCTTCTTCCTCTGAATAGAGCGACCGCTTTCCTCTACACCAGAACCGAAAGTAAACACAAGCAATCCCATAATACTGCTCGCCGTGTGCTCAGCCCGCCAACCCAGTTAAAGGAACAATCCCCCTGTATATACCATAGTGTTACATGGGTGATCAAGAAACACTGCACTTTACTTAATTTTAAGATTTCTATATAGAAATTGTACCTTGTTCAAGACAAGCGACAAAAATATAAAAACAAACAATCCCCCGTCCTCCAACCATAACACAGGAATGGTACAAAGCTCAGTCATCCCACAAAATAATAGACAAACAATCTAATTAAAGGAGAATTCCATGCTAGAATGCTTTCTTACCTTTCTTTGTAGTTGTTACGTCCCCACCAAAGAGGTCCAGGTGTATTTTTTTCCAAAAACTCCTTATTGGCTATTTCCCCTACCATAAGCCCTCAATGAATTGCATTGCATTGAATGGGAATTTAATGGGGCTATGGGGTGTCCAAAACAATCGAGAAATGACAGAGTTACCGTGTTGCAGCTTTACGTACGTATGTACGACTGGGGGGTTGAGTAGGGAAAGCCAGTCTGAAAAGGTGGGTTTTGAGTGTGCTTTTGATCATGTCAAAGTTGGGGGCAGCTCTGATGTGGGCTGGGAGTGTGTTCCACAATGAGGGGGCGGCCACTGCGAAGGCCCTGTCACCCCAGGTTCTCTTGTTGGACTTGTGGGGCTCCAGTAGGTTGGCAGTGCTTGACCTGAGATAGTGGGTGGGGGCATGGCGTTGTATGAGTTCAGAGAGGTAGAGGGGGGCCTGGTTGTTGAGGGCTTTGTAGGTGGTGGTGAGTAGTTTGAAGTCAATTCTGAATTTGACTGGGAGCCAGTGCAGTTCACGGAGGACAGGTGTGATGTGGTACCTGGATCGGGTTCTGGTGAGCAGGCGGGCAGCAGAGTTTTGCACATACTTGAGAACCTTGGTGGTGCACCGTACAGGAGGCTATTGCAGTAGTCGAGTCTGGATGTGATGAAGGCATGAATGAGTGTCTCAGCGGCAGTGTGTGATAGCATGGGACGGAGGCGGGTGATGTTGCGGAGGTGAAAAAAGGCAGTTTTGGTGATCTGGTTGACATGGGGCTGGAAGGAGAGGGTGGGGTCAAGAATGACACAGAGGTTATGAACTCGGGTGGAAGGGGTGACAGTGGAGCCATCAATAGTGAGGGAGAAATCATGAGAGGACCGCTCTTCTCAGTGAGTGAGTCGGGGCCAATGATGAGAATTTCAGACTTATTCAAGGAGGTCAAGGAGGATGAGGATGTTGAGTGAACCGGTATATCAGCAGATAACAGGAGGTCGTTTGTGACTCTGAGGAGGGCGGTTTTGGTGCTGTGTTTAGTGCGAAAAGCGGATTGATATTGTTCGTAGAGGTGGTTTGTTTCCAGGTATGTAGTGATTTGGCTGACAACTACTCGCTCCAGAATTTTAGACAGGAATGGGAGGTTTGAGATGGGCCGGTAGTTATTGGGGGAGTCAGGGTCGAGACCAGGTTTTTTTAGGATGGGTGTAATAGAGGCAAGTTTTAGGGGGGTGGGTACAAATCCAGAGGAAAGGGAAGAGTTTATTGTTTTTGTGTTGAGTGGGGAGAGAGTGGGGAGGCAGTCCTTGAGGAGGTTGAGGACTTCATGCATGTAATGATGGTTGAAAGCTCAGAGGGTGTGATGTCCACAAATGAGGAGAGTGTGCAGTGGGTATGGAGCCTTGGAGGTCTCGGGTTCCGGTCCGGGGGGAGGTGGCCAGCTGGCTGTGAATAGTGTTGATTTTGTCGTGGAAGAAGGTTAGGAAGTTATTGCATTTTTCGATAGTGAAGGAGTGGGAAATGGTGTCCATGGGTTTGAGTAATTTGTTGATTGTGGAGAAGAGTACTCTGCATGTGTTGTTTGTGTATGTCAGAGTGAACGGTGAGCCCAGTCCTCTTGGAGAGCCTTTCCAGTTGTCTGCCCTTGGACTTGAGGTGGCTGAGTTCATCCGTGAACCAGGGAGCAGTGTGGGTTAATGTAACATGACAGGTTTGAACAGGTGCGAGTTAATCCAGGTATGTAGCGGTTAGGCACCGCTCAAAAATGAAAACACTTCACAATAGTCAGACTCTGAGATTACAATAAGTAGAGTCTAGCCCTCCTTGTCAGGTTCAGTTAAGAGGATTTAGCGAATGGACAGTCCATTTCTAACATTGTACTACATGATATTCTCAGTATGATATAAGATTGTGCAGCCAATGTTTATATGAAGGAGTCTTCTGATTTCCAGTTCAATTCTTGTAAAATCTCTCCCACTTGCCTTTACAGTTGTGGTGACATTCTTAGATACTGCTGTGGAGACTGCCAAGCGTCAGGAGGCAAAAGAGAGAATAAAAATGTGCAAAGGCATGACTCTGTGTGTTTGTTACGCTGCCAGCATCGGAGGCACTGCCACACTCACAGGGACAGGCCCTAATCTGGTGCTCAAGGGCCAGATGAATGAGTAAATATACACAACACCCATTTGTATTGTTTTAATTTGTATTTAATAAAATGGATTACATTTTTTATATCTTCAATCTTATTTATTTTTGTTTTAGACTCTTTCCTCAAAATGGAGATGTCATTAATTTTGCCTCCTGGTTTGGCTTTGCTTTCCCAAACATGATGATCATGCTTACAATGGCTTGGCTCTGGCTACAGTTTGCCTTCATGGGATTCAAGTGAGTTTGATGAAGATGGCAATGCATTTAATGTAGACGAGAGATGCATTAACTTACATTTCAAGTTCAAATTCACCTTCAACCTCAAGATCCTTTCTCCTAATCTCTCTCGCCCTCCACTTCAGCTTTAAAAAGACATGGGGATGTGGCTCGATAAAGACGGAGAAGGAGATTGCTGCCTATAATGTGATCCGCGAGCAGCACCGTCAGCTAGGGTCGATGTCCTTTGGGGAGCTGAGTGTCCTCGGTCTCTTCGTAATGCTGGTGGTGCTGTGGTTCACCAGAGACCCTGGCTTTGTTCCTGGCTGGGCAACTGACATCTTCAACTCCAAAGCAGAGTTTGTATACATAACTCATTTATTTTCTCATGTTCACTCACTCAGTGTACTGTACACTTCACCCTATGTATACTGTAGCTCAATGCAACAATAGCCAGCTAATCAAATAGTATGACAGGTTTGGAGGAGAGTTTTATAATTTTAATTGGATTTTTTCTTGTTTCTTGTTCCTAGATATGTATCCGATGCTACAGTGGCAGTATTCATTGCTGTCCTTCTCTTTGTTTTGCCTTCTAAAGCTCCTCGTTGCTGTACTTGGGGAACTCGAGGCTTTGACACGGGTGAGCCATCGTTCTGGAACACAGACAATAATATAGTATTATGCAGCTGCGGTCATGATGATAGTATCTCAGCATGGAATATTTTTTATCTTCAGCCCCACAGCAAAACAATGGCCCCACTCCAACTCTGCTCACCTGGAAAGTGGCCCAGAAGAAGTTACCATGGAACATAGTACTCCTTCTCGGAGGAGGCTTCGCCCTGGCAAAAGGCAGTGAGGTACAGTACAATAATAAGTTCAGGAGTGGCTGCCAATTCTATACGTTCTATATGTTGATTATAGCTTTATGAATATAGACTATACAAAGTGTCCTTAACAGCATGTTGTTTATGTTTATACATGTCTCTTTAGGAATCAGGGCTGTCAAAGTGGTTGGGAGATCAAATGACCCCGCTTCAAAGCATCCCTCCCTGGGCAATTGCTATCATTCTCTGCCTGCTGATTGCTACCTTCACTGAATGCACCAGTAATGTGGCCACTGCCACTCTCTTCCTGCCTGTCCTGGCATCCATGGTAAGGAGGCAAAAAAAAGAGAATCCAATGCCATCGTACAGCTAGAAACATGTTCTTACAGCCCAGGAGAGTGAGGAGACACACATTTTCTTTCTGGCTCTAGTACTCCCTGGTGTTCTTTTGAATTAAATTCCCCAATTGGAGTCCAGCATTGAAACTACTCCCAGCCAAAGCCGGCCTACATTCCCTTGTTTGGTTGCCCCTCTAGTTAGCGATTTGGACTGAATAAGAGTCCCCTTCAATGGGCCCCTCCTCCCATTAGCCCTTTGCCACACACATATAGGTTGAGCTCAGTTTCTTGTGCTGGTGCCCATAGCTACTGAAGAATGGTATTACTGTGGTCAGTAGTCAAGCACTTCGGAGAACACCAGAGCTGGACTGAGCCAGAATGTGACAACTGGGGTATTCTGAGAAATATTTATTGTATGTGTGTGTGTGTGCGTGTGTGTAATGGGTGAATGTAATGCACAACCTATGTAAAGTACTTTCATGTGGCATTGCTGCAAATTGAGACTTCATCATTCAACATTTTTAATGAGTTAGACAACCCAGGGTGCTGCCATGGTAAAGTGATAGACGGCAGTATTGGCTAAATAAGACTCCTTTTGAAGGCTGAGGTATTTTGAGTTCAGGCTTTGTTGACCAAAATGACTGTTCCACTGTGATCTGCTGCACTGTGGAATATGTAATGTTCCACAGTGTAAAGCATTTGGTCCAGTATGCCATTATCGCTGCTCGCTTTCATGAGTCAGCAGCACCGAAACATACAAAAATTGCATCTTAATTACACCCACCTAATGAAGGTTTTCTCTCAGCACAGATTGTGCTGAATTTTTTTTTCCAGTGTGAGTTATGAGTCAGTGATTACAGTGCATAAAAAGTAACCAGCTGGGGGAGTGGAGATTGAAGAATGTTGTAATCAAATGTTCTCTAACAACAGTCTAAGACCAGTCAAACTGTCTGTGTTTATTCCAGTCCCAGTCCATTGGAATCAATCCTCTGTATATCATGGTGCCCTGTACACTGAGTGCTTCATTTGCCTTCATGTTGCCTGTTGCCACGCCCCCAAATGCCATTGTCTTCTCCTATGGATACCTTAAGGTTGCTGATATGGTGAGTTTGCTTTGTATCTTCAGTAAATTATAGTATGATCATAGTTGTTTCTGTTTTGTAGTTGTCATCAGAATGTGATAATAGAGGCATGAGATGATTGTATACATTTGCTTGCTATGATGTTGTGAAACTGGTTACAGTATGTCATTGCGCATCATTCCTATCACTCAGGCCAAGGCAGGAATAGTCATGAACATCATCGGCATCCTTTGCATCTCACTGGCCATCAACACCTGGGGCAGAGCAATGTTTCACCTTGACACCTTCCCCACATGGGCCAATGTCACTGGGGTGTGAGCCTGGTTGAGACTTGGCCATTGGAAATGTCCCAAGCACACAAGTCCTCCTCATCCACAGCCTCCAAACAAAGACCTCTGCCCTGGCCAGACAGACAGCACAGAATAATGTGGCTGTGCTTGGGTGTTTGGGGGATAAAAGCCTAGGCTAGAATAAGCCTGGGTTTTATTTAATTGATACTTGAGTCTTGCTTGTGAGAAAAAGTGGTGGTGAATGTGAGAGGGACTGGGAGACAGTACAACGCGAGCTACTTAGTTTAACCTCTAGTCTAGCCCATAACCTCTAACCTCTAGTCTACCCCATACTCAAAGTTCATCTAACTCTCTGAGAGAGTACAAATGGTTCAATTTGTACCCTCTCAGAGTTACATGAATTCATTTTTCTATACGATTATAGGCTGATCAATTGTCCATAATAAATAACAAGACAGATTTGACATTCAGATGAAATATTCAGATCGTCTTACATACCCTCCATTGTCTTCCCTTTGCAATTATTTCCATGCAAGAGGACATACAGGCTACCTGAAAGTTTCCTAGTAACAAAATACCATTAATAATTCATTACTTACAGTATATGCCATTAGTTATTATGTCTTAAGAAGAAAATAGCTTGCTGCTATTTTATTCCAAATGTTATTTTCATCTAATCTTAATCTATTTTTGCCTATTATGACATGGCCAGAATAGGGACGCTGGGGTTCGTACAAAGCTAAGATTCAATATTACAAAGTCTTTTGGTCAGGTCAAATATACGAGAATATAGGCACAAAAGGAAAATGTAATCATGTAGTTTAAAATACATGTCAAAGTGTCATGTATAATGTAGGTTAATTATGTCAAGATGTGAATGGGGAAAACTGTTTTTCAAACATCCTTATAACCTTGACGTTGACTTACACTAGAATACATTATGTTTAGTTAATTCCAACATCACTTGAACTGGTTTATGGTGGTATCATAACTACAGAAGCATGAGACCCTTGTGAAAATTATAGAAACATTGAATTATTCTTTAGGTCAGCATGTGTTGATATTTTTGGATTGTCTAACTTAACTGTAATATAATGTAGTTGAAAACAGAATTTATTTAAGAGTCAGTATAGTTATAGTAGTATATTTTCAGTTGCATCATGAATGCACATGTGAATGAAAATTGAAGAAAGTAATAAATACAATCTTCTGGCTGCTTATATGTGGTATGAACTTGTTCTCAGCATTGAATATGAATTATCTGGTTTAACAAACTGTGATAAACTAATCGTTTTTAGCAAATACAAGAGACAAATAAAATACTTTTTTTCAGCATTTTCACATTTAGTGTGCTGTCTGCCTATATCTAAACACTGCAGCGGTTCGTGGTACCGCCTACATACAGGTATTTTGGATACGTTTCAGATGCAATGTCAAATTTCTGGTTGTACTTGCTAAAGAATAAATCTGTAAGGATATTTCCAAGCTCTAAGAGTCCGACCCACATCAAGCCTTTTTTTGAGAACATGGTGAATATAAAACACACCCACTGTAACCGACTATTGCAGGGGGAAAAAAATAATTTATGGTTAGCACTGGATCATTCTAAAAGAAAGAGCAACTCACATTCCCTGTCCTGCGTGACTTAAAGTCACTGCTGAGTATGATGCCAGAGTCATTGAAAGTTCCCTTTTAAAATGTTGTATTGGTTCAAGCCATGCACGTATTTCTTCAAACTATTCTGTCCATGTAAAAATGATGTGTTCATTTCAAGTCACCTTTTCATACATTATAATAGGTCTCTAATCATTTGTGGTCCACCACATGCACATCATGCGTTGATAAAGGCAGGTGAAAAACACAATAGTGGTACTATATTATCAGCGTCTCATGTAGGCTATTATAAAGTCAAAGAGTCGAAAACAAAGAGACCAAACTTGGTTCAACCATGTAAGTATTTCTCCAAGCTCCATGCTGTCCACTTAAATGATTGTAATGTTTTCATTTCAAGTCACCCTTTCATACATATAATAGATCTTAAACCATTTGTGGTCAGGATGAGTCAATAAAGGCAGATGAAAAACACAATAGTGGTTAAGTGTATTGGTGGTGTCCTGTATCTTGAAGAGTCAAAAACCAAGAGAGCAAACTTTGATCACTTGTCATATCATGTCTCAACTTGATTGTTGACGGTCCACTGCATTTTGAAAGTGCATTTGTTTTCCTCTGAGTCTATCTGGAATAATCCCATAAACAGAGTGTGTAAAACCAGTGTAATCCTTAACTGAATGGCCACACCTAGGTAAAGTAAGAGCTTTGTGATTGTCACTTTACTTTGAACACAAGGGTTAGTATTAAACAACTCAAAATATGTGTATACACCACCACCATGACAGTACTGGCTCAAACACAATGAAGTCCATTTATAGACTTCATAGCACAAGCTAACAATGGATAATTGGATAATCTTTCTAGAACCATAATGATAACATCTTTCACAGACAAGACAAGAATCAGACATAGTTGGGTTATAAAACATTGTATGCCAATACTATAGCTGTAAAATTATATTTAATTGTAATGTTGAAAAGGTAGGCTAAACATTCTGTTTAAAAATAGTAAGGAGTGAGAGAAAGATCTGACCTTGTCCTTAGAGTTACATGGGACAATTAAAATGTGCTTAAAGAGTAGTTAACAAGTAGCTGGGTGTATAATACAGTGCAGATCACTATGATCTTAGCTCTCATATGGGGAAAGGTTTATGTAATTACAGTGCCTTTCTCTCCCACTTTGCTGCCTCTCAGCCACCCAATCATTATCCAATTAAAATATGTCCCCGTGTATTGCAGCCTCCATTATTCGCAGGGACGGATTAACCCCACGAGGGCCCCTGGGCGGGTAATGTTTTGGGGGGCCCCTATAGCGCGTGTGCGCATCATCTTTTTTATCTAAATCTAACACAATTATTTAAGAGTTCGTTGTTCCTGTGACTTTGCTGACCACCCAAAATGTTCAAATTAAATACATTGACATTGACTTGTGACTTTGTGGCATTTTAGTACTTGATTCAAGAGTATAGTATAGTAACAAATAATACTGTAGACAAGAGCTTACATTTGGTCATGGACGCATGGGTCTGCAGTGGAGAGCTGTGTGAGTGAACTGTGTGTGGACTAAGTGTGAGTGTTTGTAGGGGAGCACACCTGAGCTGACAATGGCAATCAGCCCAGAGTGCTGATGGCAGACACTTGTGGGTGATGGGTGCAGTGGTGGTGTGGAAGGGGAGTTGTGAAGGGTCGTGTCCACCAGAGGCTGCCATTTGGATTGTCTGGGGAAATTCTCAACAACAATCAACGGCCAACACTGTCTGATACAATTACCTCTTCCTCACACTCAAAGGATTGTGTGAAATTTGTTTCAGTTAGCAACTTGAGTCTACAATTAGGTATACTACTAGACATTCTTATCTCTCTAGCCAATGCTAAAACAGAATAAGGCCTTTCTTTGACCCTCTCTAGGTCAGTTGTACTAGTAACCACAGAGACTTGGCATGACAAAGCATTCCTTGTAAACTTAAATGATCACCAAAGTCATCAAATCTATTTTATTCAACTTGCAATATTGCTATATTGTGCATAACGTGTGTATGTTTTGTTTTATTTATGTTATAGCGCAATTATTTGTCAGCATGAAAACCTTCCCCTGCAGCTCAACAGTTAGAGAGTGAATGAAGTGGTTAAGGAAAGATAAGATATACCTTTATGGATGCATGGAGATAAATGCTGGTGTCAGCATTATAACAGCAGTAAGAGAGAAATACAGGAAAGGGAGTACCAGAAGTACCTTCTCTGCATTTACAGCCTCACCCAGCTGATAGCCTTTCTAGAGGAGTTAACATAATGTAGTCAATAAATATAAATGTAATATTAATTTAATAACTATTATGTGTAGTAACAGTTAATAACAATAATATGATGAATATACATATATCACTAATGAATATATGAATGTTGACAGATCTGAGGCACTGATATGTCCTTTTGGGTTTATGTGAGAAGGCTATATTAAACTGCTTTTAATAACAGACTGTGAATGATCTACCGGTACAATCTATGTTATCTGGAGAAAAAATTGAATGTTCCACACACCATATTATATGTTGTCTCCCCGTCCTCTCTTTATCCAAGCTTTCTCAAGTTGCCAAACAGACAGACAACGTTGTCCGTTTGGTTGAAATGAAGAGGACGGGGAGCAAACATACAGAGCCCCTGCTTAGGTGACATAGGGAAGAAATACAATTTATGTTGTGACCTCACCATATTGCAGACATTCAATTTTTTCTTCAGAAAGGAGACGGTTTCAATGGGTTATTCTGTTAATAGCCCGTTTTTAAACACTCAAAAGAACACTTTCATGCTGATAAAAAGCATTGTGTTAAAGTGACATATTTACTGTCAGATAATTGTTCATTAGTTTGAAGTCATAGTTTGACAGAAATGTGATTTTACACAACCTCAGAATGTATTAAATGATTGTAATGGTAGGTTAAACTACTTGACTTTGCTCAATCTTACATCCTTGTGTGTAGTACACATAAGAGTAAATGGCTCCATCTTCTGGTATAATGTAGAAGGGGGGGGGAAATAATTTCAGTCCATTGAGATGCTTTGTACTAGTCATACTCATTAGATGTTTCTAGCATCACTGTGAGATTAATATTAATAAAACCAAACAGTCACCAACATAATTATTCATGCTTTTATTTCACACCTCGACTATGTTCCAGTATTAAAACCAGCTCAGTGGCCTTGTGGCTGGAGTATCCATGAGATTGGAAGGTTGGTGTTAAATGCCCTGCCAGTCATACCCATAGAGCGTAAAGGGGGTCATACCAAAGAGCATAAATACTGAACAGGACACCGGAGCAATGGGACCCTGACATCACCACAATGGCTCCTCCAAACATCAGAAAGCATTCAAAATGCTAACTCTTTAGAGATCACTTAATTTGTGAATGCAGCATTTTGGTGTGTTGAATATTTGGATCTCCCTTTATTTCTTAAAGAAAATAACATGACTACATATGAATCAAACGCACTGACCTGCCAAACACACAAGAAAAGATGAAAGTTTCAAGACATCAACTCAATCTTTTAAATCATATTTTTAATGTGAATTCTTTGCGATAGCAAAACATGCCATGGTAGCCAAAACTTTTAATTAGTACAATCGAACAAAGTACAAAAAGTGCCTATCGATTGAATTCCAAATAAGTTGTTGCTCTCCATAAAACAGCATACAGTACAAACAAAACAAAAAGAGCCACAAAAACAATATTAATGGAAATCCTGCAGAATTAATTTAAGCCTCCCTGACAGTAGAATAGTAATTGCTTGGTACAATCAACTTGTTTTGTGAAAACCCTCAAAACAATTAAAAAAACAAAACACAAGTGTATGGGGTATGGAAACAACTGAGAATGTGTTTAGTCGACCTCCTCAATGGTAGGGCCAGATGATCCTCCTCCTCCTGGGGCAGCACCAGCCCCTGGGAAGCCGCCTGGCATTCCACCTGGCATTCCCCCTGGCATTCCACCAGCACTCTGGTACAGGTTAGTAATGATGGGATTGCACACCTTCTCCAACTCCTTCTGCTGATGCTCAAACTCATCTTTTTCTGCAGACTAAGAACAGGGGGGGATGCATTTAAACCTTAATTTTATACCAGATGACCTAGAACTGTCAGTACATTTGACACAAATTAAGAATTGAGTTCAAATCTAGCAATTGATCTAGATAAAACATACCTGATTGTGATCCAACCAACTGATGACCTCAGTACACTTGTCGAGGATCTTCTTTTTATCCTCATCACTGATCTTGCCCTGCAACTTCTCATCCTCCACAGTGGACTTTAAGTTGAAGGCGTAAGCCTCCAGGCCATTCTTTGCAGAAACCTTGTCTCTCTGCACGTCATCCTCAGCTTTGTACTTATCAGCTTCCTGGACCATGCGTTCAATGTCCTCCTTGCTTAAGCGACCTGGAGAGGAGCAACACAAAAGGAGCGGATTTGTTAGAATGTTGATAAGAAGGGCATGGTAGAATGCATTTAGAATGCATGCAGTTCTTAAGTGTACCTTTGTCGTTGGTGATGGTGATCTTATTCTCCTTGCCAGTGCTCTTATCAGCAGCAGAGACGTTCATGATGCCATTGGCATCAATGTCAAATGTCACCTCGATCTGCGGAACACCTCGTGGGGCTGGGGGGATTCCAACCAGCTCAAACTTCCCCAAAAGGTTGTTGTCTTTAGTCATCGCCCTTTCACCCTCATATACCTGAGGACAAAATTGGAAATTCATAGTCCACAATCAAATTGTTTTAGGCATATCGGGCCAATGTTACGTTTTCATTCGATGGTTATTCGCATACATAATCACAATGTACTGAAGACAATTTAATTCACTAGATTTAGGTTATGTCTGGTTTGGTGCAGTTTGAAGCAATGGCACACCTGCGGCACACAAAGTTCACCTAACTTTGCTACTACAGGGAAAACATGCACACACAGTATGATACCCTTTGTTTTCTCTTTTTTGCACTTTATTCTATCCCTTCGTTTGCTGTCATCTATGCTGCTGCATTGTCTGAAGGAAGCCAAACTAAAATAAGTTTTACCCAATATAGGTACATATTGGTAGGTACACAAGATCCAACACAAAAGTCGCCCCACGGATCCAACAATAAAGTACAACCTTGAACGCAGGTGCCCCTGCATGGCCCTTGGGGGACACACTTGGCCCCTGGTGTTAACAATTGTTACAGCAGACCATGGAACAGTTGTGCAAAGATTGTAACCCGTGTACAAAACGGTGCACCTCACAAGTCCGGAGGTTACACTTGTGATGACGACCCACCGCCCACCAATTAGGTACATTTTAATATATTTAATATAGGATATACTGTGTGACCACCTCCATTCAATACCTGAATGAGCACACCAGGCTGGTTGTCTGAATAGGTGGTGAAGGTCTGAGTCTGCTTGGTAGGGATGGTGGTGTTCCTCTTGATGAGTGCCGTCATGACTCCTCCAGCAGTCTCGATTCCCAATGACAGAGGGGTGACATCTAGGAGCAACAGGTCTTGCACATTCTCTGACTTGTCTCCAGACAAAATGGCGGCCTGTACAGCTGCAAAACATTTTACAATTGAAATCCTCTGCTATATAGATATTAAGATTGTTTCTTAGTACAGGTTAAATTATACACAATATAAAATAAATAAAGTAAATGTCATAGTCTGAGCCATACCTGCACCATAGGCAACTGCTTCATCTGGGTTAATGCTCTTATTAAGTTCCTTCCCATTGAAGAAGTCCTGCAGCAGCTTCTGGATCTTGGGGATACGAATGGAGCCTCCCACCAGAACAATCTCATGGATCTGGGCCTTGTCCATCTTTGCATCACGGAGAGACTTCTCCACAGGGTCCAAGGTGCCACGGAACAGGTCAGCATTAAGCTCCTCAAAACGGGCCCTGGTGATGGAGGTGTAGAAGTCGACGCCCTCGTACAGAGAGTCGATCTCAATACTGGCCTGTGTACTGGACGACAAGGTACGCTTTGCCCTTTCACAGGCTGTTCGCAGACGACGCACAGCCCTCTTGTTGTCACTGATGTCTTTCTTGTACTTGCGCTTGAACTCTGCGATGAAGTGGTTAACCATGCGGTTGTCAAAGTCTTCTCCTCCCAAGTGCGTGTCCCCTGCTGTGGCCTTGACCTCAAAGATGCCATCTTCGATGGTCAGGATGGAGACATCAAATGTTCCGCCACCAAGGTCAAAGATAAGAACATTTTTTTCAACTCCCACCTGCAAGGGAAACATTGAAAATAAAATAAATCATACAAAGTGAAATGTATTGGACCATAAAGGGCTTCATAAGTTGGACAGGTTGATGAGTCTTGAACATGCTACTACAAAAAGCACATCATGAAACATTTTGCAGCACTGTACCTTTTTGTCCAGCCCATAAGCAATAGCAGCTGCTGTTGGCTCGTTGATGATGCGGAGGACATTGAGTCCAGAAATGGTCCCTGCATCTTTAGTAGCCTGACGCTGAGAGTCATTGAAGTAGGCAGGCACTGTTACCACAGCGTTGGACACCGTCTGTGGAGGAACAGAAATATCAAATTAATGTTGAATATGAACAATGATGGTTCGCAACATAATATGAAGTCACATTTTGCCTTTATTTACCCAGTTTGAAACATAACATGTGAGCTGACTGCATGCAAATCATGCAGGGTTTTTTTAGATCAAAAATATAAGGTAAATCTTTAAATAGGACATATTAGGATATTTGCTTTTAAACATGATTACCTGATTAATAAAATTGTATTTTGATTAGTTTCTGATCATTTCCTTGTTTCACCCTTACAGTGGTTTTGTGCATCTTTTTATTTAATTACCTTGCCAAGGTATGCTTCAGCGATTTCCTTCATTTTGACCAGCACCATGGAAGAGATCTCCTCTGGGTAGAAAGCCTTGGTCTCTCCCTTGAACTCCACCTGTACTTTGGGGCGTGTAGAATCATCGACTACTGTAAATGGCCAGTGTTTCATGTCTGACTGGACAACAGCGTCGTCAAACCGCCGTCCAATTAGACGCTTTGCATCTGAGGAGTAAAAAGGAAAAGGAAAACTTTAACAATTTCCACACATCTTCAACCATAGACATATATAAAGGCTAGATGGCTCATGGCGGAGTCTCTGACGTAGTTCAACCGGCGGCCATCTTGCTTCGGGGCCAGAATGTTCTATGGCAGCTCAAACAAAAATAGTAATAACTCGCTCAAATCTTGATGGATTTACAAACGAGTTGGTTTAATACAAACGTTATCAACGTGGCTATGATTCAGGATGCTTATCTGCTTAATTTTATATTTTATAAAAACGTCATATAAAAGCATACAAGTATGTGGACGTCTGACGTTTATAACAAACCAAACGGGTTGAAAATTAAGCAAGTTATGGTTATTTAAAAAGTATATGCCCATAGACACAATGTTATGCTGTCCCTCGGTAAGATGGCCCCCACACTTCATGAGGAACGAAGATTGCGCGGCAGACAGAAAGCTTTGCCTTCTGGCTCAGCTCTTCACTAATGCCCCTCACTCTGCACTTCACTAATGGCATACTTACCAAATACTGTATTGGTGGGATTCATGGCCACTTGATTTTTGGCTGCATCCCCAATCAGCCTCTCTGTGTCTGTGAATGCAACATAGCTGGGTGTGGTCCTGTTGCCCTGGTCATTGGCGATGATCTCCACCTTGCCATGCTGAAACACCCCTACACAGGAGTAGGTGGTGCCCAGGTCAATGCCAACTGCTGGTCCCTTTGACATGGTTCCTATACTGTTGGGGAAAAAAGTCGTTTAGGATTGCCAAGTTGTGTCCACTTTACAAAAGTCAATTGTACAAATTCATGATTTCAATTGGAATAGTGTAGAATTTCTTACACAAGAGATGCATATGATTCTACAATTACTTTGTGGGCTTTGTTGTAAATGGGTTTAAAATTGTCCGATGAGCACCTGTTTCCAACACTTTATTCTGACAAGCTTCACAACTGTCTCATTATTATGGCAACGGCAGTTTAGCGTTACCACAACAGTACATCGGTTTAGTGTTACTGCAACAGTAGGCTACAGCGGTTTAGTGTTACTAGCTACAGTTAGCCCCGAGGTGACAAAGGCAGCCACCCACATACTGTAGTAGGTTACTCAACCATCCATGAGGGATGTAAGGATTCTAGAACATCAAGACATTGTATTTTCATTCTAAACTGGTTACAATTTAGAATAATTGAATACGATGCTGTTCATTATATCAACGGATTATTACAATGCTACATTAGCAGATGATGAGCTACAGGGGACGGGGAGGAAGTCCTTATTTGGTTGAGAAAATGCTGGAACATTCTGCTCAGCTAGTGCTCAACGCATCATCGAGACACGAGAGTGACACACATTTCTAAATTGAAGACGTAGATGTAAAATGACAACCTCCGACCTCGACGATTTTACTCAGTAAAACAATCTACTAAAAACAGACCAGTTTGGAATTTCACCCTCCGAGGTTCCAACGGAGCCTGGCCTAAATTAAAATGCTGGCCTAAAATACTTCAGATTTGCATTATCAGATTGCACTTCATTGCTATAACAGGCCTAATCCATCCGCATTCCGCAGTATTTACAGGCAACGTGAGTAATGAAAAACGAACTAGGCTAAATTTACAATACATCAGGTTTGGCAACTCGTTCATATTGGTCTTGGAGACAAGATAACGTAAAAACAAGTAACTTACGGTTATACCGGATCGACGTGTGGATTTTGGAAGTGTTCTTTATGGTGATGAAGATCTGTTAAACCGGCGGTTTTGACGCAGGCAGCTTGAGCTCAGCTTCCTGTGAAAAACTGAAAATCCCTCTCCGGTTCCGAATAGATATCTATTATCTGGGCGGATGGCTCCGCCTCCTCCTCTCACGAAACTGCTCTGGAATGTTCTGGATCAAGCCAGTGTTGCCAGATTGTTCGAGGCTGCAGCTGGTTGCCCCTCAGATTGTGTGAGATAAATAAGCAACTATGTCTATGAAAATTATAGTCTCTCGAGACAGAAAATTCAAAGGAAAAGAGGGCGCTGTTTCGCCTTTATTTGCCGATAGGTTCTCAGATTGACGGAAACAAGCCCAAAATAATCGAGCCCTTCGCACTTTACCTTAGCATGTACTACGCAGAGTGTAGATGTAGCCTGCTACATCTTATAACTCTATGGCCAATGGCCTAGTAGGGGTCAGCAACCTTTTTGACATGAAGTGCCTTGTTTTTATTTTCTTGATAGTCAGTGTGCCATGTCAACATTATGTTGTTTATTGTTTATTGTTTATAAGGATCCCCATTAGCTTTTGCCTTGACAAAAGCTAGTCTTCCTGGGGTCGGACACAGACAAACATTTAACATAGGCAATACTTACAATTGTTTACAAACACTAACTCAAAATAAAACATAGTAAAATAAAATAAAAACATAGGAGAAATAAAAAACAAATAATTATGACACCACATAAAAAATAAAAACAGTTAGATTGATTGTCCAGACGGCAGATCACACTCACAGTTCAGTTTGAATGAATGTACAATTATGTACAGGATACATGATGTGCATGCATTTGAGAGAGCTTAATTTTATTTTATTTTAAAAAGAAAAATCCTCTCTCTCACTGTCTCACACTTATGCCAGTGTGCCAGTAGTCCACCCTTCACTGTGCCACCCGTGCCTATAAGGTTGCCTATACCCCTGGCCTACACAATGCATGTATTCAAGCCAAGGCTTCAAATAGCCTATAGACTATTTGAAAATAGCTGATCTACACGCAACCTGCCTTGCACTAAGAATTTGGGGTTTATTTCATTTTAAGACCTATTGCAATGATTTTTATTTTGTGAAGAATCTGACTGAATCTGATATTTAAAACGTTATTATTTGACCAATGAGCAAGAGTGTGCGCAGTGCACGTCTTCTGTGTGGTGGGCGTGCATTCCATGCAACTGCACTTTGGCTCCCACGTCAATATTTAACACTTAAGTTAAACATTGTACGGTCATCATTGCCATTTGCCAGCTTCGCCAGCTATAGGTAGCAGTTATGGAAATTATGGAGAATCCTACAGTAAATGGGATTGACAGTTCATCTGTCAAATCAAGTATTTGTGGAGGTTGTTTGAGACAAATTCGTCAAAAGATTCCTGTTGGTGCCAAGACAGAATTAATTGAACTTGCAAAATTGGCCTTTCCAGCGGTAAGTAGAATAGACAGAAAACGACTTATTATTATTACCGCTCGGTTGAGGGGGGATGGCACATGATTTACTGTGATTTTTTGTTGTTGAAATGGAACACTGAGTGGGGAGAGTTAATGGAGAAAAAAAAACTAAAAACAAAAGTACAATAATTATGTAAATGTTTATGTTCACTCTCCTCCCAGTTCTGTACAACTATATGAATGAGTGTGCTTACCAAATGTATTTAAAGGGGGGGGTTACAAAAGTAATTGTATTGTCCTAATACAGTGGGCACTCTAAAATGGCCAATAGAAAATGCAGAGTTAATATTAAAAACGCCCTAAGCCTAAAATCCTAAATAAAACTAACTAACTAAAATCTTAACCAAATAAAACAATTAACTATTAAAATGTCCTTATATCAGTACTGTGCAAACGGCAATGTGCAAACAAGCAGGGTGCAAAGCATGATCTATGATGGTGTGATTTTTTACAAAAGAAAATCATGCCCTTCCTTTAATTACAATAATATACACTGACCTGTGATCTGCATGCATGAAACTAACGGATTTACTATAGGCATATAGCCGGTCTATATTGAAAGTGCAAGATATGGGGTCTGAAGAAGCAGATCAAGCTAATTGTCTTTTCTCATTAAGTTTATGGCCCAGCTTATGATGTTTTCTGTGAGTTTCGTCAGTACTGTGTTCTGTGGCCATTTGGGGAAGACAGAGCTGGCAGGAGTGAGTCTGGCTATAGCTGTAAGTAGTACTGTTAACCTTCTTAAGATTATTATTATTATTTCAAGAGATATTCAATTCAATTTCATTCAACCCGTTATTTGTCACATGCAGCTCTTAAAAACACAGCTTCATGGATTGTGTGCACAGCACATAAAAACTAGATATCCTACACAACAAGACTTATATATCAATTAACAAATGAAAATAACCATTGCTTCCTTTCACCAGGTTATTAATGTTACAGGTGTATCGATTGGAGTTGGTTTAGCATTAGCATGTGATACATTAATATCTCAGGTAAGAACACTCACTTCTATACACACACACACACACTCGCACACACACGCACGCACGCACACACGCACGCACGCACGCACACACACACACACACACACACACACACACACACACACACACACACACACACACACACACACACACACACACACACACACACACACACACACACACACACACACACACACACACACACACACACACACACACACACACACACACACACACACACACACACACACACACACACACACACACACACACACACATACATCATATTATCCTGTTTATAATGTACATTGTGTATTTGCTCTGTGCACAATTCCTTGCGCCCGGTTACTGTTAGTGTACCATTGTTGGAGATTTGTATACGTTTCTTGAGGTATGTCATGGATGTATTTGGCTGTTGTGTAATTTGACATATACGATGTAGCATTGAAGTGTAATTTTGTTTCTGCCTCTTGACCAGTTCCCACTTGCAAAAGAGACTCAGTCTCAATGTGTTTTTGCTAGTTAAATAAATGTTAACTAAAATAAAATAAAATAAATAAAAATAAACAGACACACACACACACACACACACACACACACACACACACACACACACACACACACACACACACACACACGATCATCAGGTATTATATAAGGAGGAAGAACTTTTTCCAAAAAGTGTACAGTATTTGTTAAAATCATGCTTTTATGTGGACACGCCCACCAGTTCAATAAGTATGCCTAGTTTGCCTGGTGAGTGGTGATGGGTGGTAATCCACCTGAACTGAAGCCGCACCCATGTAGTTGTATGATAAGGGAGGGGCTGATAGTGTGATGTCACTATATATTACTGTTTATTTCATTGGCCCGTTTGACTGTCAATGGTTCAGCCTCCAGGAAGAAACCCTAAATACAAAGTTAATACACCATTGCACATAAAAACGACTCCAGGGTGTTGAATGAAGTACTGTCACCTCATAGACACATGAAAAACTGGAAAAATACAAGAATTGTGGCACTCCATCTTTAATCAATATCTATTTTTCTGTGCCTGTAGACCTATGGGAGTGGTAATCTCCTGAGAGTTGGTGTCATTCTGCAGAAGGCTATACTGATTCTGATGCTGGCATGTTTTCCTTGCTGGGCTGTTCTAATAAATACAGAGTCTATTCTCTTGGCTGTCAAACAGACTCCAGAAGTGGCAAGGTCAGCCTTGTAGAGATATTGATATACTCCAGCTGAAGTTTACTTATGTTTTTAATATAACATTGTGTTTTTATGTATGATGTGTCTTATATTATACTAGATTGGTCATGACTCCTGACAGGCTTTGTCTTTCTTAGGGTGTCTCAGATGTATGTGAAGATCTTTATGCCAGCACTACCTGTGAGTATCCTTGCATGTGTGCTAACAGAAATGATCGCAGTAGACCTGAGCAACAATATTTACACAATTATATTTTTGAGGCGTGCTATTCCCTTCTTTGTCCAGCTTTTGGTGTGTGTACAGTGTGCACAAACTTTGTCCTACACAACCATTAAAATGGCTCAAATTGTGATTGGCCGGAATGAGATGATGTATGATGATGTATGATGATAAGAGCGCTCCACACTTCACACGGATGTGATGTTTTGATAGATAATCATCCATAATGTCTAAATAATAACTAAGTAGGTAAAGGCAAATAATATAATAGCCAAAACATCCAGATATGTTCAGAAAGTCTATTCTCATATCATTATATGATATGTAATATCAACATATTGCCCAACCCTACTGTATGTCACAGCAGACACATTATTTCCTCCCTGCAATACAAATGTACCTTTGGGTACAATAAAGTTGACCTTGAGCACACACCCAGTTAAACAAGTGCATTTATTATTGAGACTTTTTACAGGCCACATTTCTTTATGCCCTGGAGACAAAATATCTACAGAATCAGGTAAGTAGTTACCGTATATCATTCTGTATATTAAAATGCACTCACTGGTTTTAAGCTTTACATAATGTAATTCATGATTAAGGTTGACAAAATCTCTGTACATCCAGATACCAGAAAGAAGATCCTATTGTATACCATGTGATGTGATGTGATGTGATGATGTGATATAGATGAACACTGAACAGCCTAGAACTGTTCAATTCAATCCAACAACTCTTGTCTGAACATTCAGGCTAATTTGTTGACCCCGATTTAAAGGAATACTTTGGATTTTGCTGTGTACGTTTTGCTCTGTCCAGGGTATTGGGATATTGGTTCAACTGAGTTGTATATCCCTTTTTTCAGGGCATCATATGGCCAGAGGTTATCACAGGAGTTGTGGTTAATCTTCTGAATGCTCTCATCAATTACATCTTTCTATATGAACTCAAACTGGGAGTAGTGTGAGTATCACTTTGTACATGATCACCACTCTCGTATTTTTCCTCATATTTATTGGTGATGGCTACATGTGGCCTATTTAATGTTATGAAATATCATTAACAGAGGGTCTGCTGTTGCCAACACTGTCTCCCAGTTCTCCTTGGCACTATTACTATATGCATATATTATATGGAAGGGACTTCATAAGACCACCTGGGATGGTAAGTACCACATTTGCAGAGTGGCATGATTTTAGTACTACATTAATAACAGGGTTACATCTTTAATATTAGATGTATTGTCAATTCTATTGTACTATTATAAGAAGACGCCTCACTCATGGTACCACCTCATGCCATGGTACCATGACACCACAAAGTCAAAACAAACTGCTCAGACTATTGCATGGCATTAATCCTAGCACTCACCTTACCCCTGTTCACTTTGATAGT
This sequence comes from Protomyctophum bolini, assembly GCF_963924005.1. Taxonomy (NCBI): domain Eukaryota; kingdom Metazoa; phylum Chordata; class Actinopteri; order Myctophiformes; family Myctophidae; genus Protomyctophum; species Protomyctophum bolini. Next base: position 32,570,094 of record NC_137870.1, on the reverse strand, counting down.
TTGGAATGGCTTAGGGTAGACAATAGACTAGTACAGTGGCTTGTATAATACATATAGCTGAACTACATTTTATTATTGTCTCCACCAGGCTGTGTAGACTACAGTTTTCACTCCTGTCCATCTGTTCATCTGTCTGTCTTTCTGTGTGTCTGTGTGTGTGCAGCTAATCTGTGCTATCAGTGTGAAGGTGTGCTCTTTGTTCGATGTACACATACACCAAAACTCTTTGGCCAAAATAGCCGATCTACAAGCTCACAATGTGTTGGGTTGTGATGCGTTGTAAGCTTGGAGATTGGCGATTGTTCCTACCTCAAGTGGTTAATAAATAAACTAATTGACTAATTGATTATCTAGGCTGGTCTAAAGAGTGCCTGCAGGACTGGGGAGCATTCATCCGCCTGGCCATTCCCAGCATGCTCATGCTGTGTGTGGAATGGTGGACTTATGAGATTGGAGGCCTTCTGGCAGGTAAGGAAGCAGGACATCTTATTATGTTTCTAAAAATGTATTGGTGCAAATAAGTGGTCTTATATTCCTTCTCTTGGTCAGGCCTAATTAGCGAGGTGGAACTCGGAGCTCAGTCAGTTGTGTTCCAACTGGCAAATGCTGCATATGTGGTGAGTTATTACATGAACAAGTATATAAATCCATCTGTTATGGACAGCAATTCTAGAATCATGAAATAAAATGAACCATATGTTTATGTATGTAATGCAATTGTAAGTTCTTGTTTGTAGTTTCCTCTAGGGTTCAGTGTGGCAGGCAGTGTAAGGATAGGCAATGCCCTGGGGGCAGGAAATACAGAGCAGGCCAAGTTATCTGCCAAAATGACATTACTCTGTGCAGGTTATTACACATTCTAACCAATGTCCAGAAATTGATGTTTAGTTATCATATTCAAATTTCGTTGTGAACAACATTATGTGAAAATCATTATTTACTTCTTTGGAAGAGAATTGATATCTTTTTTTGTAATGAAGCTCTTTTTTTATTACAGATTAATTTAACAATGATTTGATGATATTAATTACTTGATTATAACAATTGGTCTTTACAGTCCTGGCAGGATTAATTAATGTAATTGTGCGACTCCATTATCTCATTCCCAGGGTCAATCTCTTTGTGCTTATCAGTATTCTTTGGGAGTCTGAAGGACCATATCGCCTATGTCTTTACATATGATGAGTGAGTATTGAGTAATGTTGTGTGCTCATTGCAGGCGTATTATGATTTCTGCTTACCCTTGACTCAGAATAAACCTACTGAAAACAGTGCAGTCTTAGTGTGTTTGAATTACATTGACACTTGACAGTGACTGACTGTACGATAGAAAATCATGAACTGTCTTCCTTTACATATTAACTTCAATCAAGTGATGAGTGGCCTTTGCACTGTACAATACCTGTAATGTAACCAAGGTTTGACTTTTAACAGTTTTTGTGATGATTTTTGTTTATCAAGTGATAAATCACTCAACACTCAAATGCATCAACTAGGCCTATAGGTAAAGTTTGGCATGTCCACTGCATCACAGGAGCAGGACAATGGCAACAGAAGTAGAAAGGAAGGCACTGGAGCAACCTACAGTAGCTCTGGTCATGGGACTGTTCTCTTCCTGTCGTCACATGAAATGCAAAGGCGGCTTGTGTAATTAGAAAGCGTACTTTTCTTTGCGCACTCTGAGACCCCCACCACACATATAAAATGAACTTTTTGGCCAGAAAGGGGTTTATTTTCATTGGAAAATATCTTGTCTATGAGGTTTTCTCTTGGCAATATCGGTATAGGTTGTTTGTCTGGACAAAGATAAGTGGAAGAGAAAGAAATAGAGAGGAAGGTAGAGAGCGAGGGACGATGTGTGTGACATCAGACCAGATCTCTATCAGCAAGAGAGAGAGACAGAGGGACAGAGGAATAGGGAGAGGAGGAGAGAGAGACAGAGGGACAGAGGAATAGGGAGAGGAGGAGAGAGAGACAGAGGGACAGAGGAATAGGGATAGGAGGAGAGAGAGACAGAGGGACAGAGGAATAGGGAGAGGAGGAGAGAGAGACAGAGGGACAGAGGAATAGAGCGCCGCAGTCCCTCCCCCTTTCAGAAAAACGAGTGGCCCAGGAAATGAAAACACATGTGCATTCTCCCATCGGCACTTCTAATATAATTTATTTAAAGACGGTTACGCCGTGGACAAAGCCAACTCGGATCGTGACAAATCATGACAATGAACACAATGTTTTGGGCCGATCAAATCATTAGAAAGAAGAAAAGAAAGTCAGGAGACAACACTATTTGTTTTGTTTTTCGTCTTATAAATTATTTGATCGGCCCAAAACATTGTGTTCATTGTCATGATTTGTCACGATCCGAGTTGGCTTTGTCCGCGGCGTAACCGTCTTTAAATAAATTATATTAGAAGTGCCGATGGGAGAATGCATTGGGTTTTCATTTCCTGGGCCACTCGTTTTTCTGAAAGGGGGAGGGACTGCGGCGCTCTATAGGGAGAGGAGGAGAGAGAGACAGAGGGACAGAGGAATAGGGATAGGAGGAGAGAGAGACAGAGGGACAGAGGAATAGGGAGAGGAGGAGAGAGAGAGTGGGGGACAGAGGAATAGGGAGAGGAGGAGAGAGAGAGAGTGGGGGTCTAAGAATTCAGCCAATATTGGGTACTGATGCTGATCGAGGTGTAGCTCTGTTAACATCGGCTGAATCAGTGATTTCCTTTGTGTGTACAATATATTATTAATAATAATAATAATAATAATAATAATACTGCCTATATACAGCAGCATGTACCGGTATGTTATTTTGATTTAACAGTCTGTCAGGTTTAAAATGGAATTTCCTTTTTCCTTTCCAACAGACAAATTAGAGAACGAGTTGCTGAAGTTATGGCTTTCTACGCACCATTCCTCCTGCTAGATGCAATATCAGTAAGTATCTCTTGCCACTGTATTTCACCTTGACAACATGATACAGACTACAGTGCCTGTGAACTACTTGTAATCATGTAAACATTTCTAATGGCTTATACTGTCAGTAAGAATACAAGACACCCTTTTGACTGGAAGTCCATGCAGTCCAGCCATGTCTTTGTTCTGTTGGCTTGTCTAGTGTGCCATGTCAGGTGTTATCAGAGGAGCTGGGAAGCAGAAGATTGGAGCCATCTTTAACGTGGTTGGTTATTATGGTGTGGCCTTTCCTATTGGCGTGCCTCTAATGTTTGCTGCCAAATTAGGAATCAAAGGTAAGAAGAATATAGGGCTGGGACTTTATCTGATTCATTTTGATTCATTAATTACAGAAAAAAATTACGAGATTTAACGCGCTTAGTTTTTGCACCACAGAACCTTTTTCACTGGACAAATTTCAGGCATATCGATCATACCAGTGCACCAACCAACAAATATTGGCGAGATATCTTCAATAGTTGACTGGCATAGATAAACATTTCCATGAATTCCAAATTAATGTGGGAAATCCACGTAAATGCCTTTCCGCTAGCGTCACGTCATGTTATCATCGTAAACGCCGTTGTGAATTTGGCCCATTAAATGGCCTTTGTGCCTCTCCAGGTCTGTGGACAGGTATGTTTACCGGCATTTTCCTTCAGTCCACCGGCCTAATGGTTTATCTGACCAAAATGAACTGGAAGAAAGCCACGACAGAGGTGAGTAGGCAGATTTATAATTGTCTGATTGTCAAATTGTCTTGATCTAACCTTTCTGGGAATGTAATAAGAAATTTCCTCCCAGGCACTAATGAGAGCCGGAGTGCATGGGAGCTCTACAGACATGCAGGGTAAGAGACATTCTCAAGATTTAATATTTACCTTACTCCACCTGTCATCATGTCTGTGTGAGAGATCTGTGGGCTAAAGCATTGGTTCCCAACCTTTTTATACACCACCTATGAAAATATTTGGCTTTCCATGTACCACCATAATAACTGATGTTAAAATACAGAAGCGTATACCTGCCCTTTTTGTTCCATTCCTAAGCCAATAATGCTGCTGCTCTGACAAAACTCTGTCTAATCACTAATCAGCACAACTGATGATATTTTTTATGTGATTAATCCGTTCTCAAATCTTCTTAACGGTGTGCTGTCATGCCCATTTCAGCACGGCTGGATAGCCAATTGTTTGGTCAGAAGAACTACCTGTAGTCATATAAATATTTCATTCCACTTTTGCCTTTTTTCGGCAACACTCTGTACCACCAGAGGGGGGCTCAAGTACCACCAGTGGTACACGTACCAGTGGTTGGGAACCTCTGGGCTAAAGAGTCTTTGCTCATGTTCTGAAAGTCCAAGAGTAGAACATTTGAGTAGAAATCCTTCTCAATTATTTGAAAAGTATCTACTGAACATGTATGACTTATATCTAACTGACATGTCTCCCCTGCAGGGAGTAATTTGGAAGATACGGGGCCCTGCGAGGGACACACAGATACAAAGGAACTGGCTGATGTTGGGAACAGATCAGCTGTCATAACAGTGATGGACTACAGAGCTCTGGTGTTGCGTAGGGGTCTGGCCCTGGCTGGGATGCTCTTCATTTTGGCTGCTGGAATCATCACCAACATAGTAGTCTAACTTGATTAGATGAGCATAGATATGATACAGTTGTTCTCAGCTAGAACCACTGAAGTCAGGAGAGTGCATCAGCGGCACAGACTGTGATGCAAACGGTTGCTGCAGCCTGCATGTGACTGTGACCAGCCAACAGAGTACATCTACAGAGCAGAGAGCCTTGGGAAAGGCTTTATCACCAATCTTTTGTTTATTATCATTATAAAACAATTAATTTGTTACTGTTTAGTAACACAATATCATATCACTCTTGTATTGAGCCACATTCTCAGTGAGGTAGCCTAAGTTGTGTTAGCCTAAGTTGTGCTAATAAAATACCTAGGGACCTGTCTTACAGTTGGTAGTGTTGCGGCTTATAGCAATCCCCAATACATTGATCAACTGGCATGAGGCTAAGCCTGGGAGATAGAAACTTGCCGCACACATTAAAAGCACGCACTTCCAAATGAGTGCTCAAGTTGCCTTTACATTAGTGTCAGGTGAGTGCCATTAGGACTACTTGCTGGAGGCCACCCACACACTCCGACCATTAAAGTGTCAATCAAACCTAATACAGTTTTTCACCATTGTTAATCCAAAAAGAGTGCACAACCCAATTCATTTTGGTACTACTTCACACTCCCTTATCTGCATTAGATTCTGACTTTCCTTCTTTACGCTCTGATGTCAATAATTTATTGTTCAAACACTATACGCACAATGGGTTGAGCAGGCCGGTTTACAGTAATGCAAATAAAATAAAATAAATGTGTTTTATTGTTAATTTTTGGTGATGGTTACAATGGCCTATTTAGTGTTATGAAATATCATTAACAGAGGGTCTGCTGTTGCCAACACTGTCTCCCAGTTCTCCTTGGCACTATTACTATATGCATATATTATGTGGAAAGGACTTAATAAGAACACCTGGGATGGTAAGAACAACATTTGCATAATTTAATAATCTTTGTACTAACTTAATTACAGGCTAACATCTTTGATATTTGATGTAGTGTCAATCCTATTGTACTATTATAAGGACACAACATTTCCCTGTATTGTTTATGTAAGGTGAGAGCTTGCTTTCTCTGAGATGTTTTACGTGGGCTGGTGGTAATATTCCTGCACAAGCACTTAATTGGCACCCATAATGCATTAGGAACTGTTCTTTCTCTCTTTTATGGTGATTCCATGTATGACACATCAATACTATTTGGAGTTACACTGTACTCGGTGTGCTCTTCTTTCGAACTACACCAAATCTCTTTCGCCAAAATAACTGATCTATATATAAATTATGACACACAAGTCGACACGGCAGACACGCTTGATGCTTTGTGAGCATGCAGTAGATTGGTTTTTTTTTAATGGTGATTGTTCCCCCTGCAGAATAGGGATGCCTCAATAACCTCAAGTGGTTAATATTGACCAATTGATTATCTAGGCTGGTCTAAAAAGTGCCTGCAGGACTGAGCAGAGTTCATCCACCTGGCCATTCCCAGCATGCTCATGTATTGTGTGGAATGGTGGACTTGGAGGCCTTCTGGCAGGTAAGAAAGCAGGAGTACATCTTATTATGTTTGAAAATAAATAAATAAATAAAAATGTATTGGCGTAAATAAGCATCGTCTTATATTCCTTCTCTTGGTCAGGCCTAATTAGCGAGGTGGAACTCGGAGCTCAGTCAGTTGTGTTCCAACTGGCGAATGTTGCATTATGTGGCGAGTAAAAAATATACGTAAATCCATCTGTTATGGATTCTAGACTCATGAAATAAAATGAACCATATGTTTATGCATGTAATGAATTTGTAAGTTAATGCAAGGATCTTGTTTGTAGTTTCCTCTAGGGTTCAGTGTGGCAGGCAGTGTAAGGATAGGCAATGCCCTGGGGGCAGGAAATACAGAGCAGGCCAAGTTATCATATATCATATATATAATAAATGACATTACTCTGTGCAGGTTATTACACATTCTAACCAATGACAATTATATATGTTAACCTATTAAAATATTATTTTACAGATGACATTAGATTATTATTATCTTTTTTAATGAAGCTCTTTTAGGTCTAATCAGGATTATAATGTTATTGTGCGACTCCATTATCTCATTCCCAGGGTCAGTCTCTGTGTGCTTAGCAGTTGTCATTTGGAGCCTAAAGGACCATAATTGCCTATGACTTTACATATGATGAGTGAGTATTGAGTAATGCATAGGTGTATTATCATTTCATCTTACCCCTAACCCAGAAAAAACAGAAAACTAGTGCACTGTAGGATAGAAAACTGCAGTGAAATTACATCTTCTGTTACATATTAACTTCAATCAAGTGATTATGGCGAGTGGCCTTTGTTCTCGGGAGCACTGCAATACCTGTAATCTAATCAAGTTTTGACTATATTACCTGTTAAGTCTGCTAGAGATCTGTGTGGCTCAAGCATTTTTGTTCATGTTCTAATAATCAAGAGTATAGTTTGAGAATATAGTAAATCATTCCCAATCCTTTGAGACTCCACATTTGTCCTGACATTTACTGACATGTCTCTAAAGGGGGCCTGTTAGAAGATATGGAGCCCTGTGAGGGATCCACAGATACAGAGGAGCTGGCTGATGTTGGGAACAGATCAGCTGTCCTAACAGCGGTGGAGTCAAACAGCTACAGAGATCTGGTGTTACGTAGGCCGTAGGGGCAGGCACGGACTGCACAGAAAAATCGGCCCTGGCATCTGTGGTCTTCACCGGCTCAAATACACTATACTATGTCTTTTTGTAATACCTTCTCTTATTATTTTGGCTCAGCCCCGGCCCCATGACTGCCCATGCAGCCCTTCTGGCATCTCCCAGAAATGCCAGACTGTCCAATCCGGGCCTGCGTAGGGGTCTGGCCATGGCTGGGATGCTCTTCATTTTGGCTGCTGGAATAAAGAGACACGGGCGCCTAATAAATCCACTATCGAAATTTCACTATAGTTAGCCTACTTTTAAAATAATACGAAATTAACTGAAGACTATATTGACCCAGTGGGGGTTATAGGTGGTGGCTAGACACTCCAGAAGTGTCAAGGTCAGCCTTGTAGCGATATTGATTTACCGTACTCCAGCTGCAGTTTACTTATGTTTTTAATGTAATATTATGTTTTTATGTATGATGTGCCGCCTTAGCATTATATTACACTAGATTGGTTTTGATAGTCCTGACAGGCTTTGTCTTTCTTCTTTGTCTCAGATGTACTGTACTGTATGTGAAGATCTTTATGCCAAACATAGATCTCTGCAAACAATAGATCTGCAAACAATAGATCATAATGAACAGAAAGTAGACCTTGGGCAGCAATATTTACACAATTCTTTGCGCATTAGATATTAAAAACAAATTTAAAATACATGTTGTATAGTTCCTTATATATGTAATTATAATGAAGGTCTCACTTTGATCCATTAGGTTTCTGTTTATTCTTTCTCACACTTAAGCTGAGGAAGGCCTTTGATCTGCTACTGCCTGTATGACTTGAACAAACAGGAATCCTGAAAGGATCGTGAGTTCTAGTAATCCTTTCTTAAAGACTATTCATGCCAGAACCGTGCACCCAACACTAGTGTTGTAGTCGAGACCACCTGGTCTCGTCTCGAGACCGGTCTCGAGACCAAATTTTCGTGGTCTCGGTCTTGTCTCGGTCTCGCGCTTCTCGCCTTTTTTTGTCTTGTGGTCTCGTCTCGGTCTCGCGCCTCATTTGTCTTGGTCTTGTCTCGGTCTCGCGCTTCTCGCCTTTTTTTGTCTTGTGGTCTCGTCTCGGTCTCGCCTCTCATTTGTCTTGGTCTTGTCTCGGTCTCGCGCTTCTCGCCTTTTTTGTCTTGTGGTCTCGTCTCGGTCTCGCGCCTCATTTGTCTTGGTCTTGTCTTGGTCTCGGACTTATTGTCTCGGGTCTCTTCCCCCACCGAGACCACTCGAGACGAGATGCAAAACGTTCTATTATATCAACCCGATCGCAAGGACTGAGAGCGTGAGAGGAGCCCATTCACATTAATGAATTAAAGACAGCTGTTAAGGAGAACAGCGCTGCATGACGTTCATACAGGTCCAAAGAAGAGCACATGTTGATGTTATTATGATCATTCTATCATGAAATTATATCAGCCTCAGGCAATGGGCTTAAATAAAAAAAGTGTCGGCCGGGAGGCGGAGAGTTACGCACGGCATTGACGGCAATACGCATGCAGCGCCCGGCATACAGCCTGGCATTTTCATTTCAATATATTCTACCAACAGTGCAAGACTGCAAGCTTTCTTTTTGTGTTGTAAGTTGTAACTTGTAGCCTGTAGTCGTTTTAATAAACGAGGTTGAGCGGTGATCTGAATACTGATCTGAAAATAGCCAATCTACAACTATCACAACGCGTTGCACTGCAGCCGTGCAGCGCGACCGCGACATATGTATGAACTATGAAGCATCGCCTCGGTTTAGTTTCATCATGAGAAGAGTAAAGAACCACCACCTACCTGACGTTACATCTATACCTAAAGTAAACTAAAATCCATCCATCGTCCACCTTATGTGATCATGTCTTGTCAGGCTATAATAAAAACGATCATAAAAACAATCCTTTGTTGTATAACGTGCATGCATGCCTCATTGACATTGTTGGTTCACTACCGATTTATTTACTAAAAGGCTCAAACAGCAGCAACCAAAACCAACTAATAAACTATTGTTTTAATTTGAAGGTGAGCCATAGCCCATAGCCATTAATCTGAAAGGTTTTGGTCGGAAACTGTCAAACTGACAGTGACGGACAGTGTGACAGGTGAGGTCACAGTTCACAGGTTAATTCAGTGCATGCGCAATGCACATGGTTTAATTTGGGGGAACAACAAATGTACTGGTCAATAAGATGTCGGCTAATTCAGCTGTTATAAGGTTTGGCTTTGTGGAACACAAAAATTACATTTTCAAGGATAATGGGGGGAAAAAGCACAGTGCAAAGTGCAAGTTTTGTGGAAAATCATACTCTGAGACGTCAGGAAGAGGGAAAAATAGTCTTGGTCTTGACTCGGTCTCGCCTCGCGGCAGTCTCGGTCTCGACCCTCCTAGGTCTTGGTCTCTGCCCCCTAGGCTCGCATCGGTCTTGGTCTTGGTCTTGGTCTCGACCCTCCAGGTCTTGGTCTTGGTCTTGGTCTCGGCCCCATAGGCTCGCATCGCTATTGGTCTTGGTCTCGGTCTCGACCCTCCAGGTCTTGGTCTTGGTCTTGGTCTCGGCCCCCTAGGCTAGCAGCGGTCTTGGTCTTGGTCTCGGTCTCGACCCTCCAGGTCTTGGTCTTGGTCTTGGTCTCGGCCCCATAGGCTCGCATCGCTATTGGTCTTGGTCTTGGTCTCGACCCTCCTAGGTCTTGGTCTTGTCTTGGTCTCGCTTTAGGTGGTCTCGACTACAACACTACCCAACACACAGTGTATTACTTGTCTGATGAGTTTTCGCTTCTGTTCTCTCTGGTTATAGTTATGACAAAATCTCTCTAATATAATAAATGATCTACGTTTAAAACAACTTTTTTTTTATAAATGCAAATATATAAATATGTAAGTAAAGTAAGTAAGTAGCCTTGCCGAGCCATGAGGCCCATAGGGCAGGAGCCTATCTCCTGTTTCTGTAGCGTGAGGAAGCTTGATGTACAAGTACACCCCCTGGACATGACGCTAGTATGTCGCATAACCATATATGATAATAAAATATTTACTTATGTACGTAAATATTTTATTGTTTCTATTTTCTTGCCTTCCATGTCATGTTGTATTTTTTCTTGTTCAGCACTTTGGTCGGCCTTTGGCTGTTGGAAATGTGCTATATAAATAAAGTTTGATTGATTGATTGATTGATTGATTGATTGATTGATTGATTGATTGATTCTGAGTGTCAAGCAGGGAGGCATTGGGTCCCATTTTTAGAGTCTTTGGTATGACCCGGCCCGGCCCGACCCGGCCATATAAAAATGTATTAATTTAAAGACTCTACACCAGATATACATTAATCAACTGAGATGGTCTATGTCATAGTGTTCTGACATTCCAGGAAGACCATAGACTCTATGATCTTCCTGGAATGTCAGAGTTCTATCATTTAGAATTGATTATATGTGTCTGATATGCCCAGTATGAGGATAGCCGGTTTCATGTAGTGATTCTACAAACCAGCCTGAAGGGGGAGAAAGGGCTCTATTAATCCAGTCACAAATACATGGAGGTGAAGAAATACATTTTGGTTGCGATTGTGTTCTGGTGTGGATTACTACAGACTACTTTTCGGGATGAATCTTGGAGTTAAGTAGGTCAAATCCGTGTCATTCAAATCTGAATTTATACTTATAGTGCATGCATGCATGCACAATAAACATGTGCGCATGCATTGCAGTGAATCTGCAGTAGCCAACGCCTGGTTATTTACATCTGTGCTTTCCTTTTTGGTTACATTAAGTGGTGCTGGAAGAAGCGTTATGCATGAACACGTGGGGATCATCAACAGGGATTGTCACTGTTTCCTTTGCACATATTGTGCATGCATGCAAAACCTATATTATTTAGCTTTTAGCAGGATAAATGAGGAGGTTTGAGGTTGAAAGCACAGCTAAAACCAGTGTAACACACATGTAGTGTATTATACTGTAGACACAAACCTAAATCATAGAAACTCCAGTTCTTGGGCAAAAGCGCACATGTATGGCAACGGTATCCACTTCAATACATGTAAATTACAACAGCATGGTTCTGTAGCTACCTGAAGCAGATGCAGAACACTGCATAAAAGAAAGACAACCAAGAGGCAGAAAAGGTTATTTTGCACTTGAGTATAATTGGGATCATGGGGGAAGATGGATCTCATTTCATTCATACACCTAATTAGTATGCATTTAGCACACCTGAATGAAATTCATGCATGCGTGCACGGCTGCACGCACGTACGATCAGGAAGAAAACTGATAAATCTGCTGGCAGGTATGCTCAAGGCTGTAATGTAATCAGTTTAATGTACAGCTGGGCTATTCTGAAATCAGAAATCTGTTCATTGAATTAAAGTAATACACATTGTTCACTTGTCTTACACATCAGTCATTGCTAGATAAGTAGTCTTATCAACTGCTACCTTTGCAATATGGTTGAATATTATGTGCCACCACGTACCCTAAGGTCTTCTGGTCGGGGTCTACTTAAGGTGACCCATAAGGCTAAACGGGTCACCAAAGGAGATCGGGCCTTTGTTGTAAAGGCCCCCGATGCTCTGGAACAGCCTTCCAGAGGAACTGAGGTTAACAAAAAATAAGTGCTATACAAATAAAGTTGTATTATTATTCTATTATTACTGTAGATGTTACCTTTCCAGGTGAAACTGCTTATTAATGCTTATTGTGTATGGCAACACTTTTCACAGCTCATTTGGTCATAAATTGGCTGTAAACTATTTGCTCCTGCCTCTGCTGAGTCTCTTATGGTAATTCTGTTCTGCTGTGGTCAGATGAACACAGAGAATGTGCTATTTCAGAAAACAGGATGAGGTCTCCTGTAGAACCAATCAGCATAAACAAGGCCATTGGCTTTATCCAGAGGCTTATGGATAGAGCCGTGCATTGTGGTGGTAGTGCCTTTACTGCCTTATGCTGCATGCAGGGTTCAATTTGTAAAGTTTACTGTACATATTTTTGATTTCTAACCGTTTATATGATGATATGTTTTTGCATAAATGTATTTGTATGCCACTAATGTATGTCACTAACAATTGTACTCAATTTCTTCACTTAAGCCTTATTTACAGCTACATAAGATCTCAGTGCACCACATTGAGTCTGGTCAACACCATAGTATAGTGTTAACAAACAGCGATCTTTCATTGGAAAAGGAAGGGTGCAATGATTGACTGGAATCAGAGATCTGAACAAGATATTAAACTGTAACATGTACACTTAGTATATAATGGGCTTTTCCAAACCTGAGAGACCAAGGTATAACAAGCCAGGCCCAGGCCACATCCGTTGCTACAGTGGTAATATTTATAGTCTAAAAGGAACATGAAACACAATTAAAGTAGTCCGAGTGTGATGTAAGCTACAAATATGATTCAACATGGCATTGTTCCTGCACTACATATTGATTATATCATCACCATCCATTTCAAAGAGATCTTGAAAGCATTATAAAAGCTAGGGAAGGGCAGGTTTACTGCAGTCATATTTCATTTAGCTTCTACTGAGTCCCTGCTAGTTCCAGTTGTGTCTCCTCCTGCAGATTTAGGCCCCAGAAAAAAAGAGGAGCGTGAGTGGTATCAATCACGGCACTAGCTAAGTTAGCCAGCCAACACCTCATATTTTCCTGATGGCACAGTAGTAGTACAACTGCAGTACGCCTATATAGGAATTAGCTCCCCCCCATTGCTGTTCACAAGAAGTGAAAGGCAATGCGCATTGGACTAGGATCGCTGAAGAAGGAAAGGCCAAGCAAAATAAAATAAATGAATCAGCGATATTATGCTCTGCAAAACCAAAACATTTTGTTATAGTCACCCTAGCCTCGGTACCCAGGCTTTTATTTTCGTTTGTATTCGGCTCAAAAATGAGATCGATGTACCAATAGGATCCACCGCCTGTTTTTGACTGCCACCCACCCCTCTAGACCAGGAACCACACTGGGCCAGGCTACTTCACAGAGCTCCACTGCCACCCACCCCTCTAGACCAGGAACCACACTGGGCCAGGCTACTTCACAGAGCTCCACTGCCACCCACCCCTCTAGACCAGGAACCACACTGGGCCAGGCTACTTCACAGAGCTCCACTGCCACCCACCCCTCTAGACCAGGAACCACACTGGGCCAGGCTACTTCACAGAGCTCCACTGCCACCCACCCCTCTAGACCAGGAACCACACTGGGCCAGGCTACTTCACAGAGCTCCACTGAATCAGACTCATAGTTATTCCAAACAGGAGTCTTTCAGGCTTTATTTGCAGTGTGATTTGGCAGCAGCCCAGAGACTGGGGAAAGGCAGTTATTCCATGGACAGCAAGATTCTCTGTTGTCTCTTATACTTGCAAAAGAAAAGGGACTGTGATATTCTGCCACACATTATTTTATGGTCATAAAGTGTGGGTCATGACCGAAAGAATAAGGTCGCGAATACAAGCGGCCGAAATGAGTTTAGGGCGAGAAATTCAGTCACACAAGAGAGACTCGGAGTGGAGTCGCTGCTTCTTCACCTGGAAAGGAGCCAGCTTAGGTGGTTCGGGCATCTGGTTAGGATGCCTCCCTGGAGGTCCTCGAGGCACGTCTCACTGGGAGGAGACCCCGGAGCAGACCAAGGCGCAGTTGGAGGAAATATATCGACTCACTGGCCTTGGAACGTCTCGGGATCCCCCAGGAGGATGTTGCTCTGGAGTCTGGAGCACTCTGGTAGAGCTGTTGCCCCCGCGACCTGACTACAGATAAGCGGTTGAAGATGGATGGATGGATGCTTATTATGCAAATTCTTAGACCTGTTTTTGAGTGGTGCAACCACTCCATTAATGAGCTATGTGTGTCCCTGGGTCTGTCCCTGGCTGGCTGGCTGGCTGGGTCTGTCCGTTGTGTCACTGTTGCGCAGCCTAACACACACCCCCCCGGGGACCCCCACATGGTAACTCTCTAATTTCTGTATCGTTTCGGACGCTGGGCGGCTCACCGGAATATTCAACACAATGTACAAACTTTCAGTGTCATTTTGTGGTTTCACATAATTGCTTTAAAATAATTAACACAGGAAAGGTTATAAATTATCACATGGGTTTATTTTCATGGCAGAGAAGTATCTATTTTTTTTCAGCTGGTAGACACTCTATAGGCCAGACAGTGAAAAGGATAGAAAGCATTTAACAGGTTCATCCCAAGGGCCTGAAACCTAGATTTAAGTCTTTGAGGCAGAGAGGCAGAGAAAATAATGCAAAAAAGCATGTGTTTCTTGATTAGAGCAAGAGATAAGTGGTAGGGGGAGATAGTGACAGGTAGCAGAGCTATGAGACACCAGCTGACGCAGACTGTAGCAAAAAGACAAGAGCAGTGTGTGGAGCAACGAACAGGTGACAGATTATCACTGGTGTCTACAGTGTATCTAAAGCTGCACATGATTGATTTAGCCACCATAGTGCCTGGAGAGGCACTGGGCCATATGACACTAAAGGGAAATCTGTGTCTCATGGGGTTGAGAGGTTTCACAGGGTGAAATGACAAGAACCTAGAACTCCCTCCCTTAGCATCACAAATCTGTCACAGATGAACGAGACAGATAATAGAAGGGCCTTTGAGTCTAAAAAAAGATTTAGATAAAAAGTGATGAAATGCTCGGTCCTCAAAATCTTTTCTTAATGCTGTATCTGCTATAGTGCTACCTCTATTGGTGGTTATGTTATTCTGACAATTTATACAGTGTTAGTTTAGGTCTTTATTTTGTTTTGGTAGTTTATGGGGAGTCTGGGGACTCCGACATGCACATAGTGCATAGCTCCCCAGGCTCCCATTAGTTTACCAGCCCATATTTGTGTTCGTTTGTTAGGATGGCTAGTTATAGGTCTTGAGTTCATCATTATTATTTTCGGCATTTTTGTGTTACATTCATGGCTTGTTTGGGGGTTCAGTTTCTTGACATTTAATGCTGATTTCAATTTTAAATAAACTTGGTATATTTCTGTACACTTTTGACCTGACTTTGTGTCCTTTATTATGTTGTGGCCCTTTGGTGTTCGAGCCAATTTTAAAGGTCCGTAACAGTGGTCTGCTCAACTTACTGGAATTTAAATCATCACCCGTTCTCCCTCAGCCCACCAGGTCACCCAGTAAGACACTTTAACCTCTTATACTGTAGTACCAGCTCCCTGAATGCCGTATTAATGGTATGCTCTGCTCGATAGGTAAATTCAGAGGACAGATTCTAAAGTATGTGCAAATGTTTTGTAGCAAATACCCCAACAACAAGAAAATATATGCAGTTTCCGCCCATTAAGCATGTAGTCCATTTGCAGTACATCACTGTGCTACAGATGGCCAAGACTAGAGGACGAAGTCCCCTCCTGATGCTGGCACAGGCTGCATCCCATACAGGCACGTTGCCAGAACACTGACTGGTTAATCTTTGCTTCTCTCCATCAGGGCACTAGACCGTATGACATGTTAATCTTTGATGCTGCTCCCTTCCCCAACCATTAAATCAACGTCTATCTGAATGGATGGAGACTTATCGGTGGGGTTTGGTAAACCGGTGTAGTGAATGTTCACTGCTGCTGCCTTCATTCATATTACGTTATATATATTCTGTCTGGGGATATTCTTGCACTCTGGTTCCGAGCCACAAATATCCAACTAAGGGCTCTCAACTCTTGTTGATGCTTAACGTATAAATGGTTGAGGTAAGGCTAGACATGATTCAATTCCTATATTGTTACGGTTACCTGACAAAGATGACTCTTCTTGTGACCACCGCGCTCTGACTTCTGGTGCGATATCCACTGTGACACTGATGAAGTCTGTCTGCTTTGTAGAAAATAAATAGAATTGAAATTCAGTCTTGCCACAGTGTGGCAATTGAAATTACTCTTATTTCCTACCTGACAAAGATCCCATTGGGATAAAAAAAATCCCATTGTCTAGTCTTGTCTAAATACATTTCAGTATGGTGGCGCATCAGTAGAGCTGCAAGTCCTACTTTCAATATTTACATACCGTGGTTTGTAAATATTGGTGTATATAGCACAGGTGTAACACATCTCACAAAGACTGAAATTCAATTTCGCTAGGGGAATCTGTGACAGCTGCTGAAACTTGGGGTACCCTTAACCTTATGCAGGAACATTTTAATTCTGCTTTAATTTGCAAGCATTTTGTTTTGCACGAAAAACACTCCTTGGGCTAAAAACGTCCGTAGGCAAATTATGGTGTGAAGTGTGAAATGTGGTACAAAATACAAATCACCTTTGGACGTCACTCAATTTAAGAAACCGGGCCAATCTTATTTTGCATTTCAACTATAGGGTTGTTCTGAGTGGATCGGGTGATCCGAAATCGGAACCTATCACGTCATTTTCAAATGATCGGAATCGGATCGGGACTCCGGGAGTATCAATATTGTATCTGTATTATGATATTAGACTGAATATTGTCTGTGATTTGGGATATTGTAGGCTACTATTGTGATATGGCATAAACATGTTCTATAAAATATAAATATCAGATCAGGACAAATCGGTATCGGCAGATGCTCAAAATCAAATCAAATCGAATCGGATCAGGAGCAAAACAACATGTTCGGGACATCCCTAATTTCAACATATCCTTGCCTATACTTTTGTGAGGTCGATCACTAAATCAAGTGATTGACCTCACAATCACTTGATTGTGAGGTTGATTGTCACCATTTATAACAATAACATTTTAATTTCAAAAACAGTGTGCATGCTCACAGAGAAACTCGGTGATTAAAGCATTTCTGTGTCTTCCTCTGTGACTCCTGCATGTCCCCTCTCACCACATCCTTAAACCTCCTCTGTGACTCCTGCATGTCCCCTCTCACCACATCCTTAAACCTCCTCTGTGACTCCTGCATGTCCCCTCTCACCACATCCTTAAACCTCCTCTGTGACTCCTGCATGTCCCCTCTCACCACATCCTTAAACCTCCTCTGTGACTCCTGCATGTCCCCTCTCACCACATCCTTAAACCTCCTCTGTGACTCCTGCATGTCCCCTCTCACCACATCCTTAAACCTCCTCTGTGACTCCTGCATGTCCCCTCTCACCACATCCTTAAACCTCCTCTGTGACTCCTGCATGTCCCCTCTCACCACATCCTTAAACCTCCTCTGTGACTCCTGCATGTCCCCTCTCAACACATCCTTAAACCTCCTCTGTGACTCCTGCATGTCCCCTCTCACCACATCCTTAAACCTCCTCTGTGACTCCTGCATGTCCCCTCTCACCACATCCTTAAACCTCCTCTGTGACTCCTGCATGTCCCCTCTCACCACATCCTTAAACCTCCTCTTTGGCCTTCCTCCTATTACCTGCCATGCAGCTATATACATCTTCAGTATCCTTCTTTCATATCTCCCCTCATAGCCTATATCCTTTTCACATGTCAAAACAATCTTAACCTCTCGACAACCTGGGCTGTCAGTCACTTCCGTTTTGCTCCTAATGAGAATCATATAGCATCATCAATTCTGCCACCTCCAGCTGCAGTGCTGCACTGCACCATTGTTTACTTTCCAAGCCATACAGCATGGCTGGTCTCACTACCGTCTTACTGTAATACATCTTCCTGCTGTCACTGGTACCTTCTGTCACAAAGAATACATAACGCAACTACCGTCTTACTGTAATACATCTTCCTGCTCACTGGTACCTTCTGTCACAAAGAATACATAACGCATGGCTGGTCTCACTACCGTCTTACAGTAATACATCATCCTGCTCACTGGTACCTTCTGTCACAAAGAATACATAACGCAAAATGTAATTGCAAAAAACAAAAATATGCGGTTCATAAAGGCGTATTGAACTGACAATTACAATTTGCAATTTAGGCATTTAGCAGACGCTCTTAATCCAGAGCGACTTACATTAAGCAAGAACAAAACATGGCGCTATATAAAGACTAGTTATCATGAATCATGCTTAAGCTACGAACATATCAGTGGAATATATCTATATAATTAAACTATGCATATATATTATATAGTGCCATGTCTACATAAAATGCTATCTAAGTTAACTGAGAACTGCTGTGTGTTTGATATATACAATTACAACTTTTACTTTATTTTAGCATAAAGTACCTACCATTTACATGAATTTGGCTCATATCATGAAAGATAAATGATTATACAGCACTGACCACGATCAACATGCTTATTACATTTGATAATAATTATGTAACAATGGTCAAATAATCAAAGCGGAGTCATTAAACATTTGATTATAATTGCTTATAATAAAGTGCTGCATGGCTTAAATATCGTATCATTCATTATTCATTATGTATTTTAATGACAGGAAACATATCACCAATAATACAGATTTAATTTAATTGATTTCACCTTATTGATGGCAATGATCATTTCATTGCTTAGATAACAAATTGCAAGTCTTTGTAACAAATAAGCATATCTAAATATAAAATCAAAAGTTTACTACAATATCTGCAATTGTTATCCCTATAGGCCTACAGTTACCAAGCAAAGACATATTGGGCACTACACTGTTAAAGGATGGTTAGTACTATCCGCTAATGAGGCAGCAATCATCAGGTTTGCAACATATTAGTCACATTAGTGAGCTGCTTTCCTCTAGAGAAACAATTACCTTACCCAACAAAAACATATGGATGACAGTGTCCGTCAGCTTGCAGCTTACAGTGGTAAACAAAACAATATTAAAAAATATTTCACAATGATATTTCTTTCTTTTTTTGACGGGGACACATTTAGTTTTTATTACACAATTTTTCAGTTTCATGCTTTAAATCTTAACCCCCTCTTATTAGCTGGTATACTGTGTGTGTCAAGAACCACATAATGTATTTTCTATTGTATTTCAGAAGACAGGAGTTTGTAAGGCCGGGGCTCCACTGCAGCCATCGGCGTTGCGTCGCCCGCATCGCGTCACCGCAAGGGAGTGTTCCCATTTTAATCAATGAAAGGTGCTCCACTGCTGACGGTGTGTTGCATTGCGCTGCGTATAATTAAGTGTATATTTGCAGCTTGGTTGAGATGCTTGATTCTGTTTGGAATCACACACAATGTGATTTACAACTAAACGGTGCAGCTCTCAAGAATGTTTTTGAAAACATTTGAAGCGAGAAATAGACGATGCAGATCATTTGATCAACACATTTGATCAACACAGGGCAAAATTGATGGAATACTTTCCTTGCCATGAGGAAATACCTCATTTTGTTGATACTTTTGGGTCAATGTATTAATTTATTTATTAAGTAGCCGTGTAATAAGTGGGATAATAAACGGGGTCGACGGTCATTATCGAGAAATACAATTAAAATCCCTTCAGGATGATTAAACACCTCGACTTCGTCTGTGTTTTAATCATCCTAGTGGTCAGGGTTTTATTTCTCGATAATGACCGCCGACGCGGTTCGTGTAGGCCTACGTGCTTTTCTGATGTTGGCTATTCATTCATGTCATTCACAACACAAGGGTGACTAGATGTCCCAATAATCCTAGCATATGTTTTATGTAGAAGCAGTAACCTGTAGGCCTATTGTTTGAATTCATATAGCGATGCCTTTTCCACATAGCAGAAATTGTAAATACAATTCATTTGTATTCAGTCATACAAATGTAAATGTACTTTTATTAAAACACATACAATGTAGATAGGTCTTTTTTAACCCATAATTAATCCATGAATGTTGCCGATGTCCCGTTTTTCAAAAGCCTGCGGTGGAGCCGGGTCGGGTGTCAACGTGACGGCGTCAATGAGGACGTCCGAACGCAACGCAACACACTCAGTGGAGCCCTGGCGTAATACTCCACAGAAATAAACCTAAGCACTCATGCATGCACACACTGACGCACACATGCACACACACACACACACACACACACACACACACACACACACACACACACACACACACACACACGTATTACACGCACACTTGTGGCGCCGTCAGGACGTAAATAGTGTGGGGACATTATTTGGGGGGGGGGGGGGGGGGTGACAGGACGTCATGACTCAACTCACATTGTTGTGTATTAGCCCGTCCGACACACTGATCGAGTTGAGACTAAGAGCCAAATGATACGTAGCTTGCGGAGTTAGTTCAGTCAGATATACTCCATCGGCTTCATGCTGTGCTCAAGGACGCATATTACATACAGTATAGCCTACTCAAGGGGTTAATATGCTGCATTTCTATGTGGGTGTTTTCAGTGTGTGCAAGACTCACATGTCATTCACTGATGTGGCAGTCAGCTGACCAATTGGGCGGGGTATTTAAGCTCACCTAGACTGCATGCTTCTTCTGCATATGGTTCCTGGTTGTTGTTATGTGATGTTTGCTCCCACAGCCACCCCAGCACCACCGGTGGGCTCTGCTATTTCTGTTCCACATGGGGGGTTGTTATTGTATATCTATCTCCCTGCTCTTAATGTTTAATGATGGTGTTTAATTGTACCGAGCAGGGGAAAAATGTAGCAGAGCCGAATGTCAATGTAAAATATTATATGCACTTACATGTATTCTCATTCTATAATAAATATTGGTTAAATCTATTCGTGATTTATCTGACTGAACTGCAGTTACCGCATGTATGCAGCCAATACACGACTATTGTGCAGCAAAATAGAAACAATGCTAGACCATGGCATGCACCAGCACCGGTCGGTGACACACACACACACACACACACACACACACACACACACACACACACACACACACACACACACACACACACACACACACACTAAAGCACTTTTTCATGAAGGTAAAACTCATACTTTGGCTGAGAAGAAAATCTATACAACATCAAATACAAGGCGAAATTCATTAATTACATATTCCATGAGTCCAACAACAAATGTTCAAAAGCACATTGAAAATATTTGTATTTATAATATATCCTTATAAAAAATATGTGTGACTCACATAGAGCATATACTGTAACAACAGTTTGACCCGAGTCTATTTCAAATACAGTCCTAATAAATGCGTATACATTTCAACTGATACAATATCCTGGTATTAGTGATACTAACACAACTCACCATGAATTAATTTACATCTATAAACTAATGACAACCATAATAATTAAAAAAAAACTCACACAGCTAGGTAGCAAGTACTCGTTAGTCTTTGCAACTGGATGGATCTTTCTAGTCAATCACAATTCTGTAAACATTTTTGGTTAATTCAACATCTTCTCTTTACAGCATACCGAATCATTGTCCTTGTGTCCGAGTCTAAGGGTGCTTTCGGAAATTCGCACTGAGCGCACTCGGAAATTCGCACTGAGCGCACTAGTGTGCCCTCTTCTCGGTTGTTTATTCAGTGCACTCGGTGCATTGTTGTTCGAAAATCTAGTGCGGCCCGCCTCGAGTGTGCTGAGTGCCCACACTGACCGACCCTACTCAGAAGTTGGGGTTGTCCATTGTGCATGCGTCACTGCAGTGTCTTGAGCGCTCCCTGGGGGCTAAAGCTAAGCTAGCACGGCAAGGATTTAGTGTTCATCATTTACCCTGGCCCATGTATTAACTGGTTAAAACGACCGGTCGTTCCGTCGTTCATAAATAAGCCACACTCGGTGCGCTCTGTGATGTGATCGCCGCCCAGCACACACAAAAAAACGGAGCACATTCCTGGTGCGCTTATCCGAATGCACCCTAATACAGCAGTCATCAGGCTGAGGCAACAACAGTGGATATTTTGCAGCAAACATACAAACACAATTTTGTGTTTCTAAATGGAGAATCACAGCTGAATTGTGAACTACTGTACTTGGCTAGTGCAACATCATGGAGCAGAGCTGTCCACAGGTTCAGTGCAGCCAGTGCAAGGCTATGGAAAAGCATGTTCTGCTTAACTGTTTCTGCAAAAGCAGAAAGGAGTGTAGGTGTGGAGGAAGTGGGGGAGACTTCATAGCAGTGAGGCTGAAGCAGCTGAGGTCAAAGCCAGGTTAGGTTTGGTCAGCTCTCTCAGTTTACACCACAGAGTCAATGTGAACAGCTTGAGCCCAAAGGCCATAGTACTTCTGTGACAAACAGTATTTACAGCACATATATACTGTAGGAGTGTAGGTAGAGGATTACTGCACAAGTCTCTAACACTAGCTAGAGAACCTTGAACATACTGTAGCCTGTGTGTGTGTGTGTGTGTGTGTGTGTGTGTGTGTGTGTGTGTGTGTGTGTGTGTGTGTGTGTGTGTGTGTGTGTGTGTGCGTGCGTGCGTGCGTGCGTGTGTGTGTGTGCGTGTGTGTGCGTGTGTGCGTGTGTGTGTGCGCGTGTTTTCTCACTCTGATGGCACTTTCTTTTTACTGCCATACCTTTCAAATGTAACCGTGGCATTAGAATAAATAATGTTCTATTTCAAACAAAATGTCAAAGAATTCAGGCATGAAGACACAGTAACACTGATAGCAGGTTCAACAGCTGGTGAAGGAGTGGATGACCAACCAGGAGGGTTTCCCCAGGCAGCAGAGGATCCAGTTTACAAACAACACTGTCGAAATGAAAGAGAGAAATTAGTGTTCTACATAATAGTCCACTTGTCAGAATGTGAACCCAGGCATGTTGAGTACACCAAAGTTTTATGTTAGAAATGTTGAGTAGAGGTCCCCAGCATGTAGAAACTGCTGGATGCTAACTTGCATATGTTGAGCAATTGGTATGTGACCATACCATTAACAACCTATAGAAGGCAAATACGTTTCATCATGCTTTATGTAGCATGTGACGTGTCAAACTAGGGGGTTTTCATGATGCTGAATACATTCCAAGCATTAGTTTTGCACAAAAACACTCCTTGGGCTCAAAACGGCCATGGCCGTCATTACAAATGTGATGATGTCAGCACATTTGTGGCTTTGGCCGTTTGCCTTTTATAGGTTGTTAATGGTACTGTATATTATGCCAATTATGAAAATTGCTCAACATATGCAAGTTAGCATCCGGCAGTTTCTACCTGCTGGGGACCTCTACTCAACATTTCTAACATAAAACCTTGGTGTACTCAACATGTCCGGGTTCACAATGGGGCTAGCAAGTAGACAATTATATCCAAAGCCAAGTGAAAGTTTAAAAAAGAGCAATTCATCTAATAAACAACGTGGGTTATCAGGAAGGAATATACAAACGCATTATTTGTACAGCTACAATTTAGCTAATAATGTATTTGACTAGAACAACCACGAAAGTCTAATTTTACCGCTTTCCTTGCAACAACAAAGCTACTGCTCTCCAAATCTAGCTGTGACAGGCTGTCTGCCCCACACTGAATACAATCGCCATTTTATTTCATTAATAAACTAAATCCTCCATTCGCTCACTCATTTAAATAACTGGGGTTACTGAAGTAACCTAGAGTTATTTTAACCCATCCTCCCATTTTAGGCGGGAACCCTTTTTGGTGTTTTAAGAATTATGTTATGCTTTAGCAGATCTACAAGCAATATATATTGAATATATATTCTTTCAGTTTTTAACTCAAATCCTTGCTTCTGGGGGGTCCCTGCCTGGAACAACATATTTTCAGATGGGGCTCGGCAGCCAATTACATATATTTTTGGGGGTCCTTGACATGAATATGTTTGAGAACGACTGACATAGAAACATGGGTTTTTCAGAAAACAAATGCCTTTTTTGTTTTTCCGAAAAATGCCTTTTTCAGAAGGCATCTGTAGAAAGGTCCTCATGGTCTAAATGTGTTAAGGTCATTGGCTCTGTGAATGGCCCTATGGGGGCATACTGTATAAACCCCCGTATAGCTACAACCAGGTGAACACGACCCGACCAGGGGGGTATACATAACGCATCCACGCTCCTTGATAGGGGACGTCTAGGGGTTATCGGGTCACATCCACACTCCTTGATCTATAGGGGACGTCTAGGGGTTATCGGGTCACATCCACACTCCTTGATCTATAGGGGACGTCTAGGGGCTATCGGGTCACATCCACATTCCTTGATCTATAGGGGACGTCTAGAGGCTATCGGGTCACATCCACATTCCTTGATCTATAGGGGACGTCTAGAGGCTATCGGGTCACATCGACATTCCTTGATCTATAGGGGACGTCTAGGGGCTATCGGGTCACATCGACACTCCTTGATCTATAGGGGACGTCTAGGGGCTATCGGGTCACATCCACGCTCCTTGATCTATAGGGGACGTCTAGGGGCTATCGGGTCACATCCACGCTCCTTGATAGGGGACGTCTAGGGGCTATCGGGTCACATCCACACTCCTTGATCTATAGGGGACGTCTAGGGGCTATCGGGTCACATGGACACTCCTTGATCTATAGGGGACGTCTAGGGGCTATCGGGTCACATCGACACTCCTTGATCTATAGGGGACGTCTAGGGGCTATCGGGTCACATCGACACTCCTTGATCTATAGGGGACGTCTAGGGGTTATCGCATATCGGGTCACCGCGCGGAAGCCAAAACCCTATCTAAGGAGCCAGCAGTCTCATGTGTGAGATCACCATAATGACAGTAATCCTTAATCATATTCCAGAGAGAAAGAGAAATGAGACAGACTCCAGTCACTTTAGACTAGTAGAGCACTGCAGAGAGCAGGTGTGTGTGTGTGTGTGTGTGTGTGTGTGTGTGTGTCCAGCTGGTGCTTATTGATGGTGGTTAATGTCAAGGCAATTATGTTTATGCACTGTCAAATAGGTCTACATCTATTCTAAAGTAGCATAATATACCTGTATAGACATATTATCCTGCTCATTACTGTGCACACATGTATATACCTAAATCTTCGTGTTTGAGGGCACCACACAGGCCATTTTGGAACATAAAGAGTAAAGACCATGCAGGCTTTCGTCAGAGGTCTGGTGATGCGAGGTTACTGCAGTTGTAGCTTATCAGCCACTGGTATCATCATAATGATGGGGACATTTATATTCAGAACTGTTTCTAATAATAGCAACATAGCACAGGTCACTCCATGAATATTTATATGTATTAGCGAGCGCACAGATTCTTAACTCTCTCTAACTGTACACAGTAAAATCTGGAGTGTTACTCCAAGAGATCAAATACTGTAGCATTCCATATTTTACTGTGTAACGTCCTATCTTTCTCAACCCCTCACTCCGCTTCCCTCTGGAGATTCTGGTAAATGGTCTTGAATTCATAATTTATGTAGCTTTTTCAGCCTTCCGACCACACAAAGTGCTTTACATTCAACAAGGAAGCAACCATGTAAGGCTTGTTGGAAGCAGTTAAAGGTGAGCTAAAAAAAAAGTCATGCATTATTACATCAGCAGCAGGGATGCGCTGTGGCCTTTTTTAATAATGGGGAAATTCAATTCATTCATTTCATTTGCATTTACCATGCAAACGTCAC
Organism: Protomyctophum bolini; assembly: GCF_963924005.1. NCBI lineage: Eukaryota > Metazoa > Chordata > Actinopteri > Myctophiformes > Myctophidae > Protomyctophum > Protomyctophum bolini. The sequence continues at coordinate 32,544,429 of NC_137870.1, read as the reverse complement.
CTCTGTAATTTAATCACTTCCTGAATCCAACAGCCACTGTTATCCAACTCTTTAGTTTAGACTACTTCTTCAGACAGCATGCTAAATATTGCGCCATCCCTTAGGCTACCCCTAAACTTATTTGCCATTTTTTACTATTTTGAAAAACATTTTAAAATTGTTCAAATAGCCAATCTACAAGTCGATGTAGATCGGCTATAGTTGAACAAATGTTAAATATTTTTCAAGATAGTAAAATAAGGTCAAAGAAGTTTAGGGATAAAGAGTAAGGCACACCCAACATAGACACTAGACTAGACACAATGGACCGTCACCATTGATATGCATATTTCAAGCTGTGCTGCTGCGACACTCAGCGTTGATCGGAAAGGTTTTGTTAGCGAGGTTAGTGAGGTGAGGAAACTATCCATGCATCCAATGTCCATGCATTTACAACCTCCCACATACATGGAGTAGAAGAAGAGAGACAGAGCTGTGATTGGTTACCGCCGATCATGCGGCATGCAGCGAGGGTAAATACGTGGATGGTAGAAAGAGCACGTAACACAGGTCCATTTCGTTCCATTTCTACCTCTCTGAAATGTATTAGCGCTACAGGGCTGACAGAGAACCTGTTGTGTGCCAGCAGCAACACAATAAGCCATTTGAGTCAACACAAACGCTTCAATTTAGGACTGGGATGTAACATCACGGTGTCCAGACAACCTGCCCAGCACAGAAAAATGCTATTGGTTCAGCTGTCAAAGGCAATACAATCATGACATTCACCTGTCAATCAATCTTCCACACAAGGCTATGATTGATTAAACCAGACACTAAAGGGTGGTGCTGCATGTTGAATGCTAACAAACACTGCTGCTGCGATCTCAAATGCAAAAAACAGCACACTTAATTTGATTCTGAAAACATCTGAGGTGAGAAATGCAGTAACAGGAGGCTTTCAACTCACAACTGTCAGTAAGAAGTTGGCGATGATGATGTACGATAATAAGAGCGCCCCTCACTTCGCACAGGTGTGATTTTATTATTTATTACAATGTGACATTCAGGCACGTCACCGAATACTCTGAATGTGGTCTACAGATGAGCTCTTACCATGGCACTGGACACGAAAACCCCTCCCTGTCTTCCACTTCTGTCCTCCTTCCATCTTTCCATCTGTTTTGTTGACGTCAGGGAGTGGTGTCACCACGGAGCATGGAGGCACGCCCCCACACTCCGGGCCCGCCTCCTCCACCGTGCTCCTTGTCGGTCTCTGGCTGGCTCTGGGCACGCTCAGGCTTGTGGCTGGTGGTACAGGGGGGGTCAGGCTGCTGAACCGACATGGTCCTGCGCAGATGTGTGCGCTTACACAGGAAGTCAGGCTTTGCTGAGAGACCAAAGGAACCCTTCCTCAGTACCATGCGAACTGAAGAGGTCTTCTTAGGTCTGGCCCTGTGGCCAAACTGAAGGGAGGAGAGGTGTGCTGCGTAGCCATCGCTCAGGAACTACAAAGGCAACACAGAGAAAGGGTTTTGTCTTAGAAATAAGAGAACACTAAAGCCAATCCACATGTTTTATGTCTGCTGTCTCACTCTCCCGATGGAGATAGGTTTAGGTCATTGCTACGAGGTGTAAACTATAACAAAGATGGCGGCACATCTAGTGTCCGAATCAGCACACGACCTGCTTCAAATAACTTTACTAATGTCAACCAGTAGCTGGTGGACACTGGACACCAGGGTCACAATTTCTCAATAGTAGGGAGACCACCTCTAACCATGGTAAATACTAGTGCTAGTTATATTATGTACTGTACCATATAGATTATTTAAAATAATAATGTTTTATTAATTAAAATAACACCTGAATTGTATCTTTAATCATAATGAAAAAACTAAAATGGGTTAAACATTTAGAATGACAGGAAAGAACAAATACCATAAAAATGAAAATGAAAACATAGGGCCCTATTATGCACGTCTTAATTACAGCCAATGGTCAATTAAAACATGGAGGTGTGGCCAATGCCATTTTGCTATCAAGGGGCAAAATAGCAGATGCTGCATGGTGCCCTAAAATTAACATTTGAACACTCCCCCATCCATCTTCAACCGCTTATCCGTAGTCGGGTCGCAGGGGCTACAGCTCCACCAGAGTGTTCCAGACGCCCCTCTCCAGAGCAACATTAGTGACTTTCTCCTGGGGGATCCCGAGACGTTCCAAGGCCAGTGAGTCGGTGTGTTTCCTCCAACTGCGCCTTGGTCTTCCCCGGGGTCTCCCCCCAGTGGGACGTGCCTCGAGGACCTCCCTATAGGGAGACGCCCGAGAGGCATCCTAACCAGATGCCTGAACCACCTAAGCTGGCTCCTTTCCAGGCCAAGAAGCAGCGACTCTACTCCGAGTCTCTCTCGTGTGACTGAACTTCTCACCACGGGGGTTAATTATTTTAAGCCTTGAGTGTCTGCATTCAGACTTGTAAAATAGCGATTGGACATAAGATGGTGGCCACATAAGACCCAGGTCTTAAATAAGACGTGCATAATAGGGCCAATATTGTTAATAGCCATACATACTGATGGAATAAATAAATGATTAAGAGGGTCAGACAAAAGCTGTACTACGTCTACCTGGCATTGATTCTGGTACTTCTTAGAAGGCCGGCCAACAATATAAATCTGGGAAGAGCTGAGGCCCAGCATGTTGTAAACAGAGATGTCCTTCATGGAGCCATAGGCGGAGTTGATCTTAATGTGACACTGTTAAAAGAGGAAACAAACAGGTGGAAATGTGTCTAAACACTTTTATAACCTAATCATAATGTATAACCTGTATAACCATAAGACAAGTGTCCAAAGATGTAATGTGTAAACCTTTCGGAAGCCACAGATGTACTATACTCAAACAAGACATTTATGCTTGAACGAAGTGGACATCTTTGGAACGAGCTGTCAGATGTTTACGTTAAATGATGAAGGATGCGATTTATCAATGTTTTGAAATTAAATGTTTTCATTTACACACAAAACTGTATGTAAATTCATACATCAATGGATAATAGATTACACTCAATTGAATTAAAATCCATATACAGAGCATGATCTGACTGTTCCCTGTGCATGCATAGGTTGATAAATACCAACCAACGCTAAATGAGAGTTCATAGAATTTGACATTAATTAACATTAACATTATTAATACATTAATGCGGCCTCTGAAATAAAAAGCAGTGAGGCAAATATCCTTTGTTGGCAATGTAAACGCCGGGACAACGCTCCACACGTCCCAAACTCTTCTCCCTTCTGGCTCCAAAACTGTGGAATGCACTTCCCATTGCAGTCAGAACTGCAGCATCACTCCCAATCTTCCGCCGTAGTCTGAAAACCCACCTTTTCAGACTCCATCATGGCCCATAGCACTTACCCCACCCCCTTAGATAGCAATTCTGTAGACTTAGATAGCATTTGATACAGACTTATAGCATGTTATGTAGACAGCATAAGTGCATTGTATGTAGTCATAGCACGTCATAGTACATATGTGTAGCATAGTAGTATAGATGTATAGCTTATATGTATAGTTTCATTATAGATATTCCACTGTTAATTTCTTAGCTTACGCATGTTTCATGATAAATGTCTTTATGTGATGTATTCCCATGCTTTTTTGTTCTTGCTTAATGTAAGTCGCTCTGGATTAAGAGCGTCTGCTAAATGCCTAAATTGTAAATTGTAAGAAGAAGAGGCAAAAAAAGAAGCGAGTTTTTTTCATGGAATTACAATGCAAAAAAAGAAAAACATTTATTTCAGTAGCGTAAGTAGTGGAGTATTACGGCTGAGGAAGACCAAGGTCTGGCAAGAAATAACTACAGTAAATTCACTGTCAAAGGTCCTGCGTACAAAAAAGGTGAAGAAAGACTTTGAAAGAAAGAAAATAGTAATACTTTGTGAGGTCAGAATGACTTTGACCACCATTTTCTAATCAGTTCATCCTTGAGCCCAAGTAGACATTTGTGCCAAAAGTAATGAAATTCCATCCAGGCGTTCCTGAGCCATCGTGTTCATACAGATGGGATATGAACTTAAGTGCATAGTGACCTTCACCTTACTTCTAATCAGTTCAGCCTCAGGTCTCAAGAAGAGCCTCAAGAATGTGAGTGTGTGTGTGTGTGTGTGAGTGTGAGTGTGAGTGTGAGTGTGAGTGTGTGTGTGTGTGTGTGTGTGTGTGTGTGTGTGTGTGTGTGTGTGTGTGAGTGTGAGTGTGCGTGTGCGTGCGTGCATGTAAGACATGGAAAAGTAATGTGGGAGTGTCCAGTATCTGCCAGTATATGCTGTACCTCCTGCACTAGGTTTCTAAGGAAGATGGCCTTCTGGCGGAGAGGGTCGTGCACCAAGCCTTCAGAGAAGAATATCATTCCGTGTGGGAAGTTGTGTTGAGAGAGCCAGGACACCACGCGCTGTTTCTGCATGTCAGGGCGGCCTGTGATGTAAATAATCAGATATCCCAGGTCCTGCCAGTGCCTGCATGCAGACACACACATATTTAGCGTTGTTAAAGGACCACTTCACCACTTTTCAACCTATCTTCATATAATAGGTCCTCTCTCTAATAATCATGATAAAATGGCACAATTTCTTTCGACTCAGTCTGTGTCTCATAGGAGGGCAATGGGCAGTTCAGAAACCCGTCCACCAGTGACATCATCATTAGACAGATGGTTTTTTTAAACAAGATTAAAAAAAGATCTTGAACATTTGTAATATCGTGAGAACGATAGCTTCCATTTTCGAATTGCAACTTTTCAGGTCTAGAAAGCCTGCAGTGGACGGGTTTCTGAACTGGCCACAGCCCTGCTATATGAGACACAGACTGAGTAGAAAAAAATGGAAGATAGGTTGAAAAGTGGTGAAGTGGTGCTTTAATGCATTGCCACTTAATGCCAGGGAGTTTCATTTGAGCAGAAAGTGTTATACTTCATTATTCAGAATCAGAATGCAACTGAAAAGATCACAGGGAACACACAGTTACACTTCTACTGTAATGAATTAGAATTTTGTCTACACTATATAACCACATGAATCTCCCTATTCTGGGGGTGAACATTTTAACAAAAATGCATCCATTCCACACATAATGCATGCACATCTGTAAACAAACTGCCTCGGTGAATGGAATGCCTCCAATGCCCTATACTCACTGAGAATTGTGTGTTCAGGAAGAACTAATCAAAGGATACATCCAACGTCGAAAATGACCACTAATTGAACAGGATCTTCAACCACTTGTACTTGATTGGAGTCCTGTCTAGTGTCTATAGGCCTACTAGTTATTTTTTCCTCCCACCAAATATCATTGCAGAAAATACACACACACACACACACACACACACACACACACACACACACACACACACACACACACACACACACACACACACACACACATACCTTACTACGTCCACAGCTCCGGGCCGGACCTTGGGGTCACTACCCATGATAGAAACACTGGCGGCGAAAGAGCCATCGATGCTGAACACCACACATTCCATCCCCCGTGGCAATACAGTCAGGTAGGCCTCCGCACTAGTTTGGTCCCCCCTGATCAAACACAATACAATACAGTCAGGTAGGCCTCCGCACTAGTTTGGTCCCCCCTGATCAAACACAATACAATACAGTCAGGTAGGCCTCCGCACTAGTTTGGTCCCCCCTGATCAAACACAATACAATACAGTCAGGTAGGCCTCCGCACTAGTTTGGTCCCCCCTGATCAAACACAATACAATACAGTCAGGTAGGCCTCCGCACTAGTTTGGTCCCCCCTGATCAAACACAATACAATACAGTCAGGTAGGCCTCCGCACTAGTTTGGTCCCCCCTGATCATATACAATACAATACAATCAGGTATGCCTCTGCAATAGCCTGGTCCTCCCTGATCCCATCGGAGAGACAGAGATTTATAAACAAGCAACATTATATGTGTTTGGTGACAACTACCTGAAAGAAGGCCACATGGTGCCATTTCTTTCAGATTTGTTTTTTCCGGAAATGTTCTCCACAGTTCTTTCCCTCCAGTGTAGACAACCCATGTGTATTCTCCGAGGGTCAGCGTCATTATTCCGACGGCCCGTTGGTCCAACTCACCTCATTGCTAATCCTGTCCCTAAACCTAAGCGCACACGAAGTGCACGTTGTCTGACTAATGCGCCATCGTAAATTGCGAGTGGATCCTATTCTCCGATACACATGGCCAGCTGCTTCTTTTCATGTGACAGAGAGGAGTTTCACACCAGGTGGGCATAATGCGTGCGGAGGAACACACTATCCTTCCCAGTTCTGCTCCTTGCTAAATAGGCACCCCAACCAACCCATAGTTGTTAAGGCCTAAACCCTAAACCCTAGAACACTTCGGGTTTAGTGTTCTAGGGTTAAATAGGTGAATACATTTATGATCCACAAGAAATCATCATCAAGTAGATTTCTCAGTTCAAATTCCACGTTAGCACCCGAGAGGGATAGTGATCTGGACTTACTTCACAATCATTTTAATGGGGTAGACTCCCAGGGCTAGCTTCTTGCTCTTGGGTATGGTGTAATTCACCCTGCCACTGCTGTTGGTCAGATCTGTGTCAAAGTGGACCCAGCGGCCAGACTGAGGTTGGGTCATTAGAAGAATGTCCACCTGAGTGTGGGAACAGAATGTTGCTTAATGTTGCTTATAATGACTACAAACACAAACAAGGACTAAAAGCAGCAAGGAACATTTTATGATTAAAAGTCCCACCATCTAAACATTAACCTTCAACTTTAACCTTACAGTTGTGGTAGTTAGAAGGCAGAGATCAAGCTACAGCAGTACAACACTCAATATCAAAATGTGTTTTGGTACAATTCAGTTTGACTAATATAACAACTTAATGTACTACCTGTACATATAGGCTATCAGAATTAACCTATTTCACAATAGGCTAAACAATGTCTAAAATTGACTATATTTTTAAACATGACTGCTCTAAAGGTACTGTACATTACCCTGTAACAAATATCAACTTTCTGTGTACTGTTCAGTGTCTCATTGCTGTTCATACTGCAGCTACCGATATAAACATTCATGTCGTCTGATATTGAGCCGAGAGGCTCAAAACGTCATTATGTCCACCATGGTGTAGGGAATCTTAATAAATATTTTTAATCCCTTTTGGTGTTAGCATTATGTTATGCTTTAGCTATTGAAAAATAGCAGACCTACAAGCTTGTAGGTCTGCTATTTTTGAAAAATCAAAGAACGACTGACAGAGACGTAGCTTTTTCAGAAAACTGTCAGGATGTAGAAGACATTTTTAGAATCTGATCTCAGGTCAAAAAGCTGGTGCATTATTCAGTGTGCAGACATATGTTTAATCAATAGCAGTGCGTGCTGTAGCCAAACCTTTTCTCCGGTCAGAGTGACCATGTCCAACGGGCCGTACATAAAGCGTCCAACCAAGGTCTGAGGTCCCTCCTCTGTGGCAATGACGTCATTTACCCGGTGGTTGGCTGTGACATTCTTCATGCAGACACACACACACACACACACACACACACACACACACACACACACACACACACACACACACACACACACACACACACACACACACACACACACACACACACACACACACACACACACACACACACACGTGTGAATGAAATGCGTAATGATATCGCGTCCGAAACGGTTGAGAAATGACAGTTACCGTGTGGTAACTACTGTACTGTAGCTACTGTACTGTCACTGTACTGTACTGACACACCTGAAATCGTGTGTGTGTGTGTGTGTGTGTGTGTGTGTGTGTGTGTGTGTGTGTGTGTGTGTGTGTGTGTGTGTGTTAGGCTGCGCAACAGTGACACTTGGTTGTGAAAACCAACCAAACTCAATTTTCGTGCTCGGACAGACCCAGCCAGGAACCCAGGACACAGCCAGGGACACAGCCAGGGGCAGACATGCATTGTGAAAAACTTAGGTTGGGGGTGCTCCACAATACACATACATAAAACAGCAAATAAATAACAATACTAAAGCTATCTAAAAGTTTTAAAATAACTCAGACAGCATACAAGGCCATAATACCACAGAAAAGTACATTGTTCATTTAAGCAGTCTTACAGCCTGGGGGAGAAAGCTGTTTTTCAGTCTGCTTGTGCTGGCCTTGATGCTCTGGTACCTCTTCCCCGAGGGCAACAATGTGAACAGACTGTTATGGGGGTGTGTGGGCCTGTGTGACTTCTAGCTTGGAGGAGCTGTACACACAGCGCTGCCGTGTGTACAGCTCCTCCAAGCTAGGCAGCTGACACCAGTGAAGGGTGGTGCGCTCATCTGTGCGCAGCACCCTTCTGAGAGCCTTATGGTCCCTGTCTGTGCAGCTCCCATACCAGCTGGTGAAGCTGCTCGTCAACAGGCTCTCAATTGTCCCCCGGTAGAAGTTCCTGATGATTTGTGGACTCAGGCCAAATTTCTTGAGGCATGTACATCCACGAAAAGCACTCTCACATAGGTTCCTCCCCTCCAGGTGGGAGAGGGCAGTATGAATAACATGAGAAATGGCGTCCTCCGTACTCCTGTGCGATAAGTGAACTGCAAGGGGTCCAGGGTGGGGGGAAGCATATAGGACATATTTGTGCTTTAACCAGTTCCTCAAAGCACTTACTGGCTATAGGTGTGAGGGCTATGGGGCGCCTTCTTCTCTGGAGTCCTGCCTCAAGTCAAAGCAGACCAGAGGTAGAAAACTGTCGTTCCCTGATGTCATCGCTAGGGACACAGGCATCAGTAAGCAGGAACTGGGTATGGTAATGAAGGACCGGGAAGTCTGGCGTATTATTGTGAAATCCACAATCTCGACCGCGGTCGAAAAATGATGATGATGATGATGATGGGGCGCCAGTCATTGAGACTGTACAAGTAGCCTTGGGCTGGATTTGTTCCAAGCCAGCTGAGAGAAAGAGAGCTGAGAGCATTATTTATGTGGAATGTACTCTTAACAAGTCATCCACGTGCAAAGCACTATTGCATAATGGACAATCATAATAATCATGGGAGGCCTTTTAGTCTTGAAAGAGAAATAACAATTTCCAGTGCTGTTCAGCTACTCAAAAAGTATTATTCTTATTATTGTTAATGGACATTAACATATCATATCATATCATATCATATCATATCTGGGAGCTGCAACGACAGTCTTCTATTCTGGGCCCTCAAACTGTACATCCACAGTTTGAGATGTGTTACACACAGGGGCGCCGTCAGGACGTAAAATGTGCAGAGACATTATTTCGACAAGGGTCGAAACGTTGTATACTGTACTTGTGCTGTTTTGTCGCAAATAAATATTTTTTGGAGCATTCAAAAGTGAGCTGCAAACCACCTGAAGGACCCTCAGGGGTCTGCTTCCAATGAGCAGATTGGTGCCTTGCTTCTATAGTACCGTCGGTGTTTGTGAATGGATGTCTCTTTTTTTTTTTTATCCCACGATTTTGTAACCCATTTTTCACCCCTGTGTCAATCGTCTAATGTGATCCTGGGCTCTACACACCCTCCACCAACCTAGTCCCCATTTATGGGGGACAAGGGGAGAGCAACGGACTTGAACTCATGCTTCCTTCATGCCTGAGTGTCCAAGTTGCTGAATGGATGTCTCTAACAGACATTGTAAAGCACTTTGGATAAAGGCACCATTTACCATGTATAGCTAAATACATAGACTGTACAGGTTTGCAGCCTCACTTACCAAAAGTATAATTATTTAATTATAATGCTATTTATGCTGTTTTGTCTTTCAATTTAGCTTATTATGATTATTTTGGTTTTCTTTGTTGCATTTTCTTTGTCCACACCTTGAGGAGGCTAAAAGAAATGTCACTGCATGCTATGTTTCCACAGCTGTTATTGCAAGTGCATACAGGTGTGACGAATAAAAGACCTGACTTGGCTTGACTCTACAGTCTACACTGTATTTACACAAAGTGCAAACATAGCCAGGAGCCATTCATGAAAAAGGTGTCACACTCAGTGTCTGTATCTGGAAATGGTAAAATAAAGCAATAAACTGGCTCTAGTTTACCGCCGCTTAGCAGCAGGAGAAGGAAATTGTGTTTTGCTACCTTCCATGTTCCAAGGTGAAGAGGGTGGGTTTATTTTGGGGAAAAAATGCCATGGCCCCCTTCTCACCACAATGTGTAAGCACTGTACTGCCCCTTCCATTAGTGTTGAGTCTGGTATATTTAGTCTGAATCAGGCTACTGCAACAAGGGCCTATATTAGAGTTCTATTACAGCATTTTCCCTGACTTCGTTTAAAAATATATTTAAAGGAGTCGGACATCCTAGCTCCTAGATTGTGCATGTCCAAAGACTAGTAATACAATATCTGAATTTATAATTGAACAACAGCTTCTGAAAGCCATTTAACTTCAGAGCATATCAATTTACATCTGTGTAAACTAGAACAGCAATAAGTTATGTTAAAACCTGATTTATTATTCGACAAAGTCTGTGACGTCTATCTAGACAAAAATAAAAATACAATCACATTTTCAACTGACATATTTTTGACACGTCGCGCAACACTTTGTCGCATGTCTATTTCACTGACACATAAATAAAGCTTTCCATTTGGTGGATCAGCAGGTGGTCTCCTGTAATCTGACATGTCCTTTATTGTCAACCATGACTAATGATGACTTTCTTACCTTCAATTTGACTTGTGTTCTCCTTCTGAGCCATTTTTCTCGAGGGCTGGAGGGGGAGAAAGGCGCCAAGTCCATGTTGCCAGCCTCCTGGGTCTTCACACAGTCATATCGCATCAGCTGCATTAAGCCCCCCATGACACACACACACACAAAAAAACAACAATGCAGTCATCAATGGCAACATTTTTGACACAGAGTGAGAGACAGAATGGTCCGCAGCAGGAAGACATGCAGTCTTTCCTTGTAATCTCAACTGAGTCCAATGTTGTCGCTGTCTTTGTTGTTGTGCCCATAGGAGGCGACCTCGAGCATTAGACAGTGGAAGTTGATTCACACACACACACACACACACACACACACACACACACACACACACACACACACACACACACACACACACACACACACACACACACACACACACACACACACACACACACACACACACACACACACACACACACACACACACACACACACACACACACACACACACACACACACACACACACACACACACACACACACACACACACACACACACACACACACACACACACAATGAATCCGTGACCTTGCATAACAGCGTGAGCCTGACAGCACTTTTAGTGCAGTCAGGTTTATACTTGAACACTTGAACACTGTGCATGAATCAACAAAACAGGAAAATTGTCAGTTATGGGTCAGGGCATACGGTATGTGTGCTAGTGTAGATTAAGATTGCAGCTACTGCAACAATGTTGGAAAAAACAAGGCCAGTAATTTATTGATCCAATCAGCAGGCAGCTCAGAATCATGGATAGTGCTCTGTTTAGAACAGGCAATCAAGGGTAGGTACCCTCACAAAAAACATGCAGTAATCCTGGTCTCTAAACTGCCGGGGCGCCTGATGGAGGGGAAAGGACCTGGTTGGAATAACGTGTTCCTTCCACGCGTTACGTCCAACCAGGGAAACTCCCCCCTGTCAGGTGTAAAGGAGCAACTTGGACACTCAGGCATGAAGGAATCATGAGTTCAAGTCCGTTGCTCTCCCCATGTCCCCCACATATGTGGACAAGGTTGGCGGAGGGTGTGTAGAGCCCAGGATCACATTAGATAATTGACACAGGGGTGAAAAATGGGTTACAAAATCGTGGGATAAAAATTATAAAAACAAAAAAAAGGCAATCAGCTTCCATGAACGATTAGTAAAATTCTCAAAAATGTTTTTGTTGTTGCAATTTAATTATTCTAATCCTATCACTAATTGGATCATCTCAATTACAAATAAATCTGACAAGAGAAATGTTTATTACTGTGGGCTGTGATGACCAAAGGTCCATTGGTATCCTTTTCCAGGATATGGATATCGATTGGAGCCGAAAACCCACTGATCAGATGTAATGACCGGAAGGTTAATTATCTTCTCAGCCGTGATCCGAACACTACTTTTGCACTCTCCCTCACATTTCTCCAGCACGGTGGAGAAATTAGAGCTCATTGGACAAAGCTTTTTAATGTCCATGTGAAAAAGCTGCCAGACTGGCTGGAATTAGCTTGGGCTCGACATGGTGTGCTGGGTTTGCATTCTGCTGTGTCTTGGCATCTGAGGATTCAGTGATTCAGTGCCATGGGCGGCTGCTTCAAAGGCTCATACCCGCATGCACAGAGGAATGTCACGCGGTAGACAAGCAGCAGACATGCAGATACCGTCTAAAATCCACATCACGTATGCATGCTACACTATTACAAATGAAACGAATCTGAGGATTATACTGTGTGTATGGGAAAAAAGATTACATATTAAATCCATCTGCAGTTTTTGGAGATAATTTAAAGCAGCTCCTTTGATGAGGGCAGATAGTGACTATGAGGCTTGTTCAGTACAATGCTCACTTATTTACATGGCAAAATTAGTTAGATGGATTTTTTTAAATTGTTATTCTAATCTGTTTAAGTGAAATTTGAACTTATTTGCGATGCAAAAGTGCAGTCGTCTAGCTCTATAGCCAACACCAACTCGGGACTCCTGCCCTCCACTCTCTCCTATCCAACATCAGGGTCTTGAGCTCTACAGTGTTTAGCTAAAGGGGTCTTCAACGTTTTTCAGGTCAAGGAAGGACCCGCGCAACAAGCTGTTTGTGTACTGATTACTCAGTGGAGGTGTGAGACAATTCTCTTTTTTTACGTGAACCATAAAACATGACAACAAACTATACAAACCCTACCTGCCGAAGTACAAAGGCTGCGACGTCGGTGGACTCCCAGTAGGAGGCGTGGAAGAGGTGAGGCAGAGCCACCGTGGGGAAGGAGGTCAGCACGTCAGGGCAGTAACACGCATAGTCCAGCCGCTTGGAGCCCCACCATCTGTTGGAGACTGGACAGCATGCACATACACACATGAGAGAGAGTTCGCGCGCGCACACACACACACACACACACACACACACACACACACACACACACACACACACACACACACACACACACACACACACACACACACACGAATGCACGCATAAACGCACACACACACACGTGCACACGCACGCATTAAGTTTTACTATGCGGTGGAATTTAACCCGATGAATCTATTGCACAGATGAATCAGTTAAGTTGGGTTATTATTTGTGTATGACCTGGTTACATTTGCAATTTTGCGTATACTTTCTGCGTTAAATGAACAGTGAGGATCTTACTGTGCAGTATAGACAATAATCCGAAAGAATCAGAACCAGTTATATTGTTCTCTGCTCCCACTCACTGTCGGCAATGGTGCTGCCCAGCTGACTCACAGAGCACAGCAACGTCTCACTGTCCACACTGTCCGTCATGCTGGCCCTGCGACCACCCGCCACCTCCTCTACTCCCTCTGGCCCTCCACCAGGCTCTGTCTCAGAGGGGGTTTGGGGCACCGGAACCCCAGGGGTGCTGCTCCCACTGTCCAAGAACACATCCGTGTGATTCTGGATACTGTCCGCTAGAGGGAAAGACAGATGAAGGATGTGGCAGGATGTGTTACTATAGCTAACTAAAACTTGGAAATGCTTTAAAAAAAGACATAATAAAAATTATGAAAATGAAATAGAATTGCATGTAAAATCATCTTCGTTTCGGTATTTCCTGATGTCACATACATTCTTGCATAATTGGGGTCTGGGATAATAAACTAAACTAAAACTGCTCACGCACCAAACAAACTAATGCTTTTTTATAAACAATACAGCCCTGCGGCTGCTCCGCTTGTCTACAACAGAAAAACAGGTGGCAGACAAAGCCTGCGTGCGTGTGTCGTGAGGGGGGGAAATGTTTTTATGTCATGGCAATTAACTATCCTAACTGCATCCTTTAAATCAATGCTGTTTTGTCTAACAAGATTGCTCGATGTTGTGCATTGACTTGCTTTGTGTTTGTCAAAGAAAACAATGACTGTGTCACGGGTTGCGTTTGGGCAACTTCACAGACTGCTATAATCATTTTGGCTGTTCTGGGGTATAAGGCATGTATAAACACAATAAGACCTAATGTATCATATACTGTACCTACAGTATAGCACAAAGATCTCAATGACATACTGTATACCAGTGGCATGCACAGACATTCAGAGGGGCAGGTGCTCAAGTGAAGAAAGGGCACCTTGTGCAGCGCATGGAACCGGCCGGTTGCCTTAATAGTGTGAGATTTATAGATCTTCTTTTTTATTATTTAAGGGCACATTTGTCCAGAGGAAAAAGGGCAGGGGGCTCTAGCACCCCCTAGTGTCTATCTGTGCACGCCACTGCTGTAAACTCAGTGTTGCGCAGGCTGGCTTTTTTGCATAACCCGCCCGTCCTGCTACAGGAGCCAGCCCGAACCAACCTGCCCCGCAAAACAATATATTAATCAACAACCCGCCCGCTCCTCCTGCTGATGATTTCAGCAGGAGGAGTAGGACTATAGGAGAGCAGGTACCGGAATGCTTTTTTCCTCCTTTTTGGGGGAAAGGGGGGGGTGACCCGCCTGCTGCGCGATAATTGCGTTGAAAATCTTGAACTGTCCGCCCGCTCCGTGCAGGGACAACCCGCGGGACCTGCGGGCAACGGGCCGGCCCGCTTACCACTAATACTCATTATGTACAGTAATTCACCATGGCTTATCTAGCCTGTTGTTACATAAGTGATCATTTGACATTGGCTGTGTTTCGTTCTTGTGAAACCACTCAAACGAATCACCTCTCAGTATGGAGGGTATGTGCGTGACAGGAGTGCCAAAAAACTACTTTATGGCCTTGACAGCCCATATATCATCCAATCTGATTGCATTAAACAACGTTAAACTCACTTTGCCACTCGATTTGCCACTCACTTTATGCATGCGCATACCCTCTATACTGAGCTCCTTTAATGGGGAAAAATACCCCATTAAACACAGGCCACATACACTACACACGTCTGTCTGGTTTTGACACATTAACCCTTCATCTGCTGCCAGTGACCTTTACGTTGGCCGTTTAAATAAAACAGACCCTCCCACATGACTGGCAGTCATCAGCAGCAGAATACTGATTTACAGTAAGACCACTTTCCCTGGGATGAGGCAGTGTCAGGTGTGACTAGTATTCATGTTCTTTATTTGTGTGGGAGGATGGGAGGATAAGGTGCCATAATATGAATCCTCTATTCATATTGAACAGAGCATATTGAGCCAATGTGCGCTGCTGTAACCACAAGTATCATGATTTGAGTTTACATTTGTCAGCTTTTTCTGTTCCCTGAGAGAGAGAGAGAGAGAGAGAGAGAGAAGAGAGAGAGAGAGAGAGAGAGAGAGAGAGAGAGAGAGAGAGAGAGAGAGCGAGCGAGCGAATCTAGACCAGAGATTCAGGTTGTAGTAGTGGTGAGCTGGATCAGCCGAGTTAGATGTTGCTAGGTGGCAAAATAGCGCACACACACTCATATGGAAAATAGACGGGTTGGAATGTAAGTACATGAGAGTGAATAAACTGAATAAAATTGCCTGAATGTACAGAGAAAGGCAGGAGAATTGTATAATAAGGCGTGGGGAGATTGTAGTCCACAAAGAGACAAGACTATTGCATCTTCTCTCAGTCTCTCTCTCTCTCCCTGTCTTCCTATGTATCTCCAGATCGTAACACACAGAAGTCGTTGAGTTCACAGTCCACACATCTTCTCATCTCAATGTGTCTATATCGTCGCTGTCTGGTGAAAACAAGCTTGTATGTCACAAATCAAAATATATATATATATATTCCAATGGATCCAATGTACTGCAGTTATTATTTACCGGTAGTCACAAGCATGTTAAAACCTTTTGATACTTAAATATTTATAAACACAGAAAGTCTTACCCACATAAGAAGAAAGAAGATTTATATATGAACATACAAGGTTTCTGCCCGACGCTGAGCAATGATATACTCGGCGTAATGGCTAATACAGTACACACTCCAACGTACGATCAAGGACAATGCCCAAGGCTAGAATCAATACATGTAGTGGAGGAACAAAAGGGCTTCCTCAGTCTCTATATTAGTATGTTTGATCATATAATGAAAGCTAGACAGTTGCTTAGATATTGATTCAGTAAGCCACTCCCTATAGGAAACTGATTTGATTGCCTCTCTGTACTATACTTTCATAATAACTAATTCCCACATTGCAGAGCCAAAGCAAAGTGAAAGCCGTCAAATCAAAATTCCACTCCACAAAGATCCAGCATGTGGAATGGTGGTGATGAATTGGTGGAAAATATATTTTTCTATTTTATGACCAGTAAGCAAGCAAACAGGGGCTGATTAAAACAATTTAAATTTGCATTTGAAGGCCACCTGAACACTTGAACAACCAGATATGTGCATTAGGCATCGTTCTCATTCATAAAGCCTGCATTTTAGGCTACTGAAGCCTTATCTTCTCATCAACAGTAGGTTTATGCCTATCTGAGAACCCATCAGCAAATAAAGCCCTCTTTTAGTCAACAGTCCGTCTTGAGAGACTAGGTTTATGCTGAAATGAAAGGCGGTTAGCAAGAGCTTTCTTACTCCTTGTCCTACTTTCCAAGTGTTAGTTCTATGAGAGAGAGAGATACTGCAGTGGAACCAGGCATTGCATCCCAACTGCTGAGAGTGAGTCTCAACCTAAAAGCACGCTAAAACATGCATTAAATAAATCAGCAGCTCATTATCCATAACCCTGCCCCAAGGGGGATTACAGTAGTACTGTGCCCTTATTCAGCTCACTAATATCTCAGACTTTTCGCCTGATCCTCACAAAGTTGTCAGGCTAAAGGTACTCCAGTATAACACTTGACATTGAAGTGTAATTACATTCATACTTTGATGGATTTCAAAGCGCCTGCACCCAGCCTGCACATGCCTTCACCAAATTATCAATTAACCCCATTTGACATTTGTCATGCACTAGGGGATGCATGGCAAAAACAGGGAGTCCACACATGAGTATAAACGTTTTAAATGATATATTATATCAGTTATCAGTAATGTCTGCAGTGTATGGATGTGTGGAGAGTGAGTGTTCTATTAATTGGTGCAAAACATAACTTAGTAGTTAGTTAGGCCCTTGAGCCAGGTGGCAAACCGTAGCAGGTCCTGCTTGCAGGGAGGACAGAGAGAGAGAGTAAACTGGAGTCAGGAGAGCTCCCTATATACTGCCCTAAGCTCCACCCACCTCAGGTGAGCACAATTGGGCTGACGGCCTGCTCCACTCTGCCATCACAGAGGCTGCCGGCTAGCCTACATTGAGGCAGAGGGGGCAGGGCCGTCACACACAGTATATGCACGTTCGTGCCCCTGAACACTAAAATCACAATTCAGCCCCAATTCCCAAAATGTTTGAGCCCAACGTTGAAATGTTCAATCTAAAAGGGTTATTCACGTATGGCAATACGATATCACAGGAGAATCAAATGAAGGTTTCAGCAGGAACACATGGGTGCTGTTGAACATCATTTCCAGCAGTGAGTGGCTTCTCTCACCTATGAGTGTAGAGCGACCATCCCCCAACGGGTAGCGCTGATAACGTGGCACAGCCAAAGGGGGCAGCCTGTGGAACAGCGGCTGCAGGAGAGGCTCTAGTCTGGAGGCCGATGGGTCCGAAGGATAGAACAGATTGAAGATCTGGGAGCAGGCTGGATGGAGTTGACTCACTGAGGTTCAGAAAGCAAAATGGACAGTTCCAGCCATTAGATAAAGGCAGTGTGGTAGCGGTATTTGGTAGTTGTCTCAGATGAACAGCAGGAACAGCAGTGATTGCATGAGGCTGTCAATATCAGTGTCTACAACGGCAGTAATTATGCAACAGATGCTTAATGCTTACTGTATGAACGCTACTGAACCAAATTGGCCTTCAGGGATCAATAGTTTCTACTGTATCAACTGCTGGGAATTTTGAAGGCTCGGCTAGGAAGGGAGTGGTAATCTGTGGGAGTGAACTAGTGAAATGTGGAAGCGGGACACAGCTGAAAGATTAAGCCAAGCTATGACATGTTGAGTGGTTGGTTTGTTGCTCACATTGACTCATAGTGCAGGGTGAGCTTTTGTTGTGGGCCTAAGGCTGAATTTTATTTAGCCCCAAGCTTTCTCTCAACCAGCAGTGAGAGAGAGAGAGAGAGAGAGAGAGAGAGAGAGAGAGCTGTCTCTTATTAAGTGTTGTAAACTCTAAGTACTGGACCCTCGTCTGGTTTGACAGACAGGTAGTGTGTGCAGGCTGGGTGGTGTGTGACAATCCGGTTGAAGTATACCTTTGGTACGGCGACAGCGGGCCCGGGAGAACAATAACGCAACATGAGACAGTATCACGCTAAAGGTTCACAAAATGTATTACACACACAGGAACATAAATAGAGCTGGATCCCAATGACGTGACAACAACACTTGAGACATAATAACCGCTAACTGCAGCAAGGCTGACCTTGCTGTCTGAGATGTCTCTCGTAGCCTAACCATAAAGTATGCTACAGTTCAGGCAGTACACAATACATATCAAGTACACTGTGTACTCACGTACAAGTACACAGCCATGGGAGATCAGATTATAACATTAAGACCCAAGTCATTTTCATTTTTCAAATTTCATTCCGACTGGCTATGCCTATGACTGCTGTACTGCTGACAAATTCCAATCAACAGAGTTGATTGGAATTTGTTTCAGTGCACTAAAAACAGACATACAAAAGGACACATTCACATCACATATTCAGACAGTAGAAAAAGATACAAAAGTACAAACATCATATGAGAGGGACCAATAAGTGCAAAACGTTATAATTCATGTTGAATAAATAGCAGTTCATCGCATTCTTACAAAGCAGCTTCACGCTCACGTAAAGTGAGTGAAAAGAGGGTCAGCATTCAGGAGGCGCACGCACAGCCTCGGGATAAGTGCTGTTCTGAAAGCGGGATGTATTGCACTTTAGAGACCGCAGTCTCTTACCTGAGGGCAGGGGTGCGAAAAGAGAGCAGGCAGGGTGGGAGGGGTCGGCGATCGCCTTCTGCATCCTACGTTTGGTGCGAGTGGAGTAGATAGAGGAGACAGATGGTAGGTCGAGGCCAATGATTTTGGACGCCGTGTGTACCACCCACACCACCCACACATGTGACTGAGAAGACGAGGACACTCTCCACAGTGGCTCTATAGAAGTGAACCAACGCCTCCCCAGTCACACCAAACTTCTTTAAGAGACGCAGGAAGTGAATCCTCTGGTGGGCTTTACTCAGGATGTTACTAGTGTTAACTTCCCATTTCAGGGAGCAGCATATAGTGGTGCCAAGGAATATAAAACTGTCGGCCCTTTCAACAGGCTGGTCACCAATAACCAGGGATGAGGGCATAATCTCGCCTTTCCGGAAATTAAAGATCATTTATTTGGTCTTGGTCAGGTTTAGAATAAGGTTAGTCTACGAGGGCTGTCTCTTTATTGTTAATGGCGTTTAATGTTTGTGTTGGCACCGTTTGTTTTACATCACCATTAATGGCATTACATCACTAATCATAGCAACATGAGTTAGACTTTAATATATTAGCGCCCCTCATTTTTTAGACTTTAAAAATGAGATTACTATGCTTTTAATACTTTTTGTCTTTTCTGTTTGTGTTTCATTTGTTGTCTATTTGTACGTCTGATTCTTTTTTCATTTTTCGTTCATCTCCTGTTTTTCTGTGTAAATTTGAAAAAAGAATAAACATTGAAATGGTAGAAACCTTTTCTATAGACACTCTGTTCGGACTGTCATCAACCAAATCAGTAATACAGGATCACACTGCACTTCTGCAGTCAACATTCAGGATCACACTGCCCTTCTGCATTCAACATTCAGAATGCTGCAGTATGTGACCATTCATATTCACTGTACTGTAGGTACTGTGACAATTGTTTCTACTGTATGTGTGCGTTTGCACTGCAGGCACTCGTGCATGTGTGTAACTGTATAAATCTTTGTACATACGTACTGTATGTCTGTTTGTCTCTTGTATTCCTTACCCTGGACAGCAGGCAACACAGTGCATCTCATGGCGAGAACCAGTCCTAGAGGACAGCCCAGCAGAAAGCAGCTCGACACTTCAAAATCAAAACGCCCGGGGTTCAACTCCAGACTGGTACTGCTGCCTGGTCGCACATCCACACTCTCTTTCATTAAGCTGGGGAAATACACAAAAATACACAATAATAATAAAGTTAGCTCAATTTGGAAATAAGAGACAATAAGAAAAGTTAAACTGAGATACGAGATCCAAAATGTACATAATGTGATGTGATGTAATCTGATTTTTTTCCTGCTATCCTGTCTTTCTCCATTTTCCCACCACTCCATCAACTTCCCTACACAAATCTATCCACTCCTCCTCGTAGGTGGACAAGGTGCTGAAGGTGGTAGTAATGAGGGCTACTAATGATCCCTAGGTGTGCTGACCCCGACTGCTGCTGTCAGCCAGGGTCGAGCTAGGTTTAACCGGAAACACTGGAGATATAGGGCCAAAGTAGAGACGGAACAAAAATGCCCCCAAAGGGCCATTTTGACTGGGAGTGATTACTGGGAAACAAGGCCTATCGGTGAGCGGGGATTCCCCTTGGGAGAAATCCTTCACACAACCCCGTCTCAGTTCCACGAAGGGAATAACTGGTGAGGTGCATCACCGTGGACACAACATGTCTCACTGCAACTTGTTCGGGAAAAGAGGCACTCGGTGTAAGATCGGTGGACCATATGAATTGGAAAGGAGCTGCTTAGAATGAGTTAGCATACATAGCAGATGACCCACGTCCCCCGGTACGCAGACCTTGGTCCGACGTGCAACAGTCCGACACATGCGCGACTCTGACACATGCGTGGCTGGTTAAGACTCACCTGTGGCTCCTGACATGCGTTGCCGGTTATGACACATGTGTGGCCGGTTAAAACTCACCCGTGGCTCCCGACATGTGTTGCTGGTTAAAACTCACCCGTGGCTTCCCTGTTAGGTTAGGGTTTCAGGTAGGGTGTCGGACTCTTAGTACGTCGGAAAAAACACATGCACCCCCATCCCCCTACCCTGCTACTGTATGTTCACCTGCAGAGCTCAGTCTAGTACAAATGTGGCTCAGGTTATTTGCAGTCCAGTAAATACAGTTTGGCAGAGTCATCTTACTAGTTGCAAATATTGAGGATAGCAGGAGCCAACAAAGTGACACCTTTATCAAATCATAAATTATCATTGTCATTATCGATGCACTGCTGACAAATCAAATACATGTCACGGGATGTATTGCCTCATGGGAAACTAAAATACAACTAATACAGCTTTGTGTAAGACTACCACCGTCCCACACACATACAGTACTTTCTCACACACACATCATGTCCAGTGGACAAAAAGCTCTGCATCTGTCTTCCACCCTAATTCTGTTCCAATGTATATTATAGTTTAACAGGGAGTTATATCAAACATCCATGAGAAGAAGTGATGGTTAATTTGCTTGTGCATAGCAAGATGCGTGGCCAACTGTGTGCGTGCATGCGTGCGTGCGTGCTGTTGCACCTGGAGAAGAAACTGTGGTGCTGGCCAGTGGACGTGCTGTCTCCATCGTACGAGTCACTTTGCTTGCGGCTGAGAGATGGTCTTCCATGACCATGTCCTTCATTTGGAGCGGAGATATCAATGTTGCTCTTACTTAGCCTCTTGGTAGAGCTCAGACCAGGGCTGTTATCCCCCAGAAGGCTCGGGTCCTGCATAAGAAAAGGACAGCATGACACATAGCCAATTTGGCTATACCTTCATTTCTACCTCCTCGCGTCCACCGCACTCCGTCCTCAAGTGTGACCCGGGCCTGGGCGGTTAGCTCAACCGTCCGGGCACCTACTGTAGGCGTGTGGGAAAATGCATGACAAACAATATTACAGAGAAATACAGCGTCCGTCCAATAGGACATGACATCTGGAGGAAGCGGTATTGGGATTTGGCTATTCAGTCGAACCCGATCGATTTCTCCGTCCTCGCATCTGATAGCCTCGTCACTTGGAGGTGGGCTAAGGCATGCAGTCCGTCGAGCAGAAAACCTTCTCTAGTCCTGGTCCAACAATATTACTACAGTATAGTGCTAATGGCAGCAGTTCTAGTTTATTACATACTGGATTTCTGTTCCGTCAACGCTCAATGGGAGGGTGGATTGGAGCATGCCAGGGTCAAGAGAGAGAGGGAGTGATGGACAGTAGGGATCACTGAGCATTACTGGGTGTAAACAGACACAAAAAGAGAAACAATTCAGATCAGAGAGGATGTGGTGGATAGCATAGAACAGTGGTTTTCAAGCTTTTTGTGTCACGCAGCACTAATGTATTCATAACGCTTGACAATCTACAAGCTCATCTAATTTATTCAGTTCGTTATCATCAACATTTTATGTGTTATGCTACTGTATAACTATCTCTGACAGAAAATGCATCTGTTTATAGTTTCACAAGATAGTTTTACCCAGTGTTAATTTGAATTTGAAATTGAAATTGAATTTGAATTTGAGAGAGAGAGAGAGAGAGAGAGAGAGAGAGAGAGAGAGAGAGAGAGAGAGAGAGAGAGAGAGAGAGAGAGAGAGGTAGTGTTTCTCTCCCCAACACATATATAGATCAACTCTGAAGTCCGTCACAAGGGCCAGTCAGATTAGAGTTAACAGCCACAGGCTTCAATTCAAATTTACAATTTACAATTCAGGCATTTAGCGGACCCTTTAAATATATTTACATATAAGCAAGAACAACACAAGGTAATACATCTGTCTACATAACATGCTATCTTAACCGGCTTATGGCCAGTGACGTGCCTGACGTAGTGAAAGCATTAAGTGCATGTGCTACAAATATTATCATAAATATTGGTGTGTGTGTGTGGCATTGTTTCTCAACATGCACGGGAAAGTGTATGTGATCTAAAGCAGGGATTCTCATAGTGTCACCAGGGTCATCTATTTTTTGAGTGGTGCAACACTCCAAGGAACAGCAATGTCCATGTTAACCTATGCGTTAACCTATACACTGACACCGAGGTGCGTCAAGCCCTTGACTCCGCCCACCCCAGGGAGAAGTTGTGATTTGCTCTTGTTCACTGCAATGCAATTTGCCGCATTTTTAAAACAATATTGCGCAGAGTAGCGATTATGAAACGTATTTGCAATGCCATACGTTGAAAGATCTGTTGCCCGTGGACAAGGCACGCTACCTCCGCAAGTTAGATATTATCGGCATAGATGTTTGTCCGTATGTGATTAAGGATTGGACCAAGTTGCATTGGCAGCCATAGAAAATTCTTACCCCGGGCTAAAGCCGGATGTGACGTTTTTTGGCGTTCCTGTCTTGCTCGGTGTCAGTGTATGTGACTGTATGTGTATGTATGTGTGACTATGATTACCAGTAGGGGCAAAAGTGCCAGAAACAGAGAGAGAGAGATAGTGCTGCACTGTTGCCTGCTAATGAGAGAGAGAGAGAGAGGGGAGTTGCACCACTCAGTTCACACGGGTGTAAATATTTGATGGGGTCCTTGGCACAAAATATTTTTAACGGCCAAATACACATTAATTTAGGGGTCCTTGACACTGCCCTAGGATGATTAAATCAACCACTGTATGTTATCATCCGTCGTTGTGGCATTTTTCCATGTTTGCTAAACCACTTTGGGTGTGGTTCTATTCCTTCTATTGACTGACACCAGGAACAATATAGGCTACTGTAAGCATTGATGACGGTATATACACACCTAATATGACATGCAGGGCCCCATAGCTCAGTGGTTAGAGCACTGGTCTTGTAAACCAGGGGTCGCGAGTTCAATTCTCGCTGGGGCCTATCAGCTTTTTAACCAGAGTTGACGAAAGCTCCACACCGCATGCATGCACGCAAACTCTTTTTGATTTGGACTAATCCTCATGAAGTTCAGATGGATTCATCTAGCCTTTAGTACAGTATGGTGATTTCACTTTAAATGGTATATAAAAGTGGGAGAGCTACAGTATACTGAGGAATAATGATTTCATAACTGCAAAATCAGTATCATGTACAAATATCACATAATAATTGTAGGAGCCAAAACGTACTGTTAGCCTATAAATTGTATTGTGATATTTGGTGCACTGAATAACTATATAAACATTTTTAACTTATGAGCTCGTTTGGACATCATTTTATCATTGTTTGTGGCGAGTCATTACAGTTTGTTTTTTAGCTCCCAGGTTTAGCCTGCCGGCATGAGTAATTTATTGGGAATTATTATCAGCCATTACAATAATCTAACATCTAAAATGTGAATTCAAATGGCTACGAATAGCTATGTATGTATGTATAGCTATTTTTGAAAAGCCAGCCTATTCAGGGACTGTTGGTAATAATTAAAGTTTGGAATGCATGCATTCCCCACCCGGTTACCTGTATATGTATTATATAATGAGTCGTGGTGCACAACCACGGATCCGACTGACTTTACTAGTGGGCACCGCACTCGGTCCTGCGCGATATGCACGGCGAGTTTGAAGTTGATTCGAGAGCATGTGATATCATAAAGCAATGTCCACTTATAATATCAGTGCAGTCCACTTACACAAGCATGGTTTATATAACTGTGTGCGTGCCAGAAATACTGTGTGTGCCAGAATAGTCTCCATATATGAGCATGTTACGTTTGTTACACCCACCGTCCACTCACAGGGCAATTGTAATATACTAGTATTGCAAATTAATATAGTTTCATACAAATACAAAGTGTACGGTAAAGTTGCAAGCATGAAATTGAGTGTATTGGATGGCCCATGGCATGCATTGTTATTTGTGCATAGTGTGGAATAATTTGCACTGCTGGTGTGCTAGAAGAAGGCACACAGATAAACAACATTTGTGACGTCCACCCACCCACAGGGTTCACCAATTAGTTTTCCCAAAGGGCCAATTATGTGCTTCAGAAGAAGCTGAAGATGTTTTTGTTCACTCAAGAGTTGAAGATTTGATTGTACTGTGGAGCTAGCTATCAAATGAAGTAGACGGATCATGAGTTGTTTTGTGTTGTATTGTTGTGTTGGATGAATGTTGCATGTAAATGTATGTAATAATATGGAAGAAATGTTTTAATGATGATATGTTTAAGACCCCAGGAAGAATAGCTGCTGTGACTCACAGTAAGCTAATGGGGATCTAATAAATAAATCAAAATGTAATGTCTAGGGTGCCATGGTGGGGGCCCCAATGTTTAATGAGCATTAACGAGGGGTGCCCTGGGCACAGCCATAGCTGAGGTGTCACAGTGCAGCTTGACACCTCAGTATTGATTGCCTACACCTGGCCTACAGCCAGGGCACCGCTCCATGGATTGGTCTATAATGACTTGCCCAAAATAAGGGTGCCATTAAAGTGGATAAATTGATCTTGGCCCTTCTGATGTGCGTCATCACCATGTTGCTCTTACCAGTGGTGGAAAGAGTATTAACATTTTTACTTAAGTAAAAGTATCAATACTGATGTAGAATTAATAAAGTAGTAAAAGTACAAATGTATTTGTATCAAAATGTACTTTAAGTATAAACATCTTTTGAAAATAGCAGAGATCACAATGCGTTGCATTGTGAGTGACGCATATTGTGAGCTTGTTATTGTGATGTTATTGTGATTAATGTATTTTTTTTGTAATAATAATAAAAACCTACAAAGTGTAAAATAATTGTAGTGGAATAAAAGTACGATACTTTCCTCTAGTACTGAAAACTGGAAATACTCTACTAAAGTAAAAAAATACCTCAACCTCAACAATACCTCAATCATCGTCCGTGGCTAAAATGCCAAATAAATAATGGACCTTGATATGAAAAGGGTTGAAAACCATTGGTTTACACCACTGGCTCTTACCTTCAAGCTCTCAGTGCTGTTGTTCCTGCTGCTGCTGTCTGGGCTCTCAGGCCTCTGGCAGCTGCTGAAACACAGGGCATCAAAACACAGCACCCCGCCGACACAGTCCCCCATGAGGCACACCTGGTCGGGAAAAAACACACAAAGATATGCATGGAGAAATGCACGTCAAAGACACATCGCACACGCACGCATCCACCCAAAGAATTATGACTCATGCACTCTGGGTCACGTGTAAGATGTTGGCCATGCCCCCGGCATCATCTGGCTTGACTGACTGTGCCCCAGAGGACCCGCATTGACTGCCTGTGGCCTGACCTTTGGTGTGGGCAATCTGGCAAGTTTTGCTCGGTTGAGGCTTTCCTCAGCCTGGTGCGTGCTGACTAGCACCTGGGTGTCCTTCAGTGCTTCTCGCCCTCAGGGCCTCTTACCGGTAATAAGTTGTTTGTTATTCACAACATCATTGAGTCTTATGTGCACATTTGAATGGTAATTGCTAGTCTCTATGTTTAATATTTTGGAAAATATAGCAAATTTTGTGACCTTCAAAAAACCGGAAATCAGTCAAATGTGGCCTTTTTTTGAATAATTCCTCTTAGTTGGGGCCCTTAGGGAGATTTTAGGGTATGTTCGTTCACTTTTGTCTAAAAGCGCCAAATTTGGCACAGGTGTAGCTCAGGGCATACTTAAATGATTTGGCTAGGGCGCCCGCGCCGGTGACCTTTGGGGTCGCCACAGCGGCTGATCCAATATGGCCGCCACCTGAACACGCTTTTGCCTCTACATTTGAACCAGATGAGCTACAAATCCAAACTTGGTGTCTATTTCATGTTTTTTGACAATTAGAAATATGATGGAAAAATCATCTTTATGATTGGGTGTGTCTGGACCCCTAATTAGCATATTTCCAAGATGGCGGCCATGTAAAAATTAGGTGTACCTTAACTTTTGATACTTTTGGCAAACTATTTTAGGTTTTTTGAGCATCAGAAACCTCCAGATAAAGCAGCATCTGCATCCATGATGAAGCATGCAATGGAGCTTGCACAGAAAGGCACATCATTTCTGAACCCTGGCCAGATTGCTGTCCTTGGTGCTGATCAACCATTATATGCTATAGCCAAGCAGCTCCAATGGCAATACCCCATGACACTTGGTGAGGATAAATTGGTTTTGATGATGGGAGCATTGCATATTGAAGACAAAGCTCATCTTATGGTAGGAAAACTTCTCCATAATTCAGGTTGGACCACCGTCCTCTCCCAGGCCCAGGTGTTAACTTCAGGACGAGCTCAGTCTGCCCTCAATGAGCACCATATAAAACGGACACGCTATGCCCATCAAGTCACTCTCATGTCCCTTCAGATTCTCAAACAAAATGCATACTCTGCCTATTGTGCAGATGTTCTTGGTCCACCTGAGTCATTTGAGATGTGGGACCAACGAGCTCAAGCAGAGATTCCACAGTTCAAGTACTGGTCCACCATCATGGAGCTAGAGCTACTACTGTGTCGATTAATTCGGTCACTTCGTGAAGGAAACTTCAATTTGTATGTTCAAGTTTGTGATGAACTGTGTGCTTGGTTTCATGTGATGGATCACACAAACTATGCCCGCTGCACGTTTAGAACACAAGTTCAGCTTGATTGCAAAGGATCAATCACATGAGCAGTCAAACAAAATTCTGCAGTCCTATGGTGGAGCAGCTGGACTCTATGAAAAGCCTGAAGCTCTCACACTATTCATGCTTGCAGGGCCAGACAGTGCCAGGTTGGTGCAAGAGTTTGAAGCTGTGTAAAGTAACATCAGCTCACCATCCTCAACTTCTCATCATGAAGAGGCACATAGCTTGCAGGTCAAGTTCATGAAAGATGTCAAATCCTTCACAGCCATTATGGAAAGTCACAGGAATCCTTCAGTAGATCATGACCTCACAGCACTTGACACGCAGGAAATTGTGGAAACAGAAGTATCTGAATCACTCACAACTGTTCACAAAGTTGCTATAGCCCTACATTTAGCTTATGTAGAGGAGCGACTTGAGAAGGCCACAAAGCCCATTTTGGATATAATTCCATGGACAAAGCCCCTTGACTTTTGCAAATCGACCAGACCGAAAAGCCAAACGCAATAACAGCATTCAGAAGCAAAACATGAATCTCATCACCCAACTATTCCTTTCCCTTCAATCGAGGCCTGATGCAGACATGGCAGACTTCTTCAAGTATGAAAACCAGAGAGAGCCACCCAGCATTAAGGGCTTTTACGCTGCGGCACAAAGGCGGACATACTTGAATGCTTGAATGTCCAAAAAGTCCGCATAGCAGCAGCTAAGAAGGCCACTGTAGTTGTGCTTGATGGAGCAGTAATGGCCCAAATGGTCCGGCCCCTCGCTGCAAATACATTCAATGAATACATAAACATCAATATTGCAGGTTTGTTAGGTCATACATGAGCCATGACTCTGTTGAGCGCTTGGATATTGTGTTTGACACATATCCAGAGGAGAACCTAAAAGCACAAACTCACCAACGCAGAGGAATGGGGAAAATAACTAAAATAGGGGAAGGCAGAACTCCTATTCCAAAGCGTAATTGGAACAGTGAGTTGAACTGAGTTCCTGAAAAATGAAGACAATAAGAAAGAACTGTTTGGACTTGTAAGTGTCGAGCTCACGAAGGATGACATGCAGGGTAAACTACTGCTGTGTACGATTAATGATGATGTTCTCTGCAACAGGCCTGGATTCAATTTGTCTACACTTAAGCCTTGTAACCATCCTGAAGCAGACACGAGAATGGTTCTTGCAATCCACTTTTTTGATGCATTAAAGATCACAGATCTTTGGATTGGCTTTGGCTGTGGAAAAAGCTACCGAGACATTCCTGTCCATGAAATCCGCAATGCAATGGGTCCTCAGAAGTCACTGGCATTGCCTCTCTTCCATGCGCTGACAGGATGTGATACTACATCAGCCTTCCTTGGCCATGGGAAAAACAGTGCATGGGCAGCTTGGGAGGCAACACCAGATCTCACAGACACCTTGGTTGCCCTCACCTTGGAGCCTGAGAAGATCAACTCTGATCCTGTTCATATGCAACGTCTGGAGTGTATGGTTGTCATCATGTACAGTAAGAGCTGTGGCTGCAGTAGTGTAGATGAGGCCAGACAGCGGCTTTTCTCAAATGGTACAAAGTCCCTTGAGAACCTTCCTCCCACCCAAGCTGCACTGACTCAGCATGTATAAAGGGCACTGCTGCAGGCCAGTTTTTATTGGAGTCAGGCAACCTCCGTCAAACTGAATATTCCCAATTTTGGAATATGGGGATGGAACAGCTCGACAACAAAGGCTTGGGAACCATACTGGACCCATCTGTCAGATGCCAGTACAGCCTGTGCCATCCTTCTCCGCTGCGGGTGCAAGAAGTCTTGTAGCGGGCGCTGCAAGTGCTTTAAATCTGGGGTCTGTTGCACCTCATTGTGTGGATGTGAGGGTGCATGCACCAACAATGAGGGTCCAGCACACTAACCTGGATGCGTACACTTGGTGCAGCTTTTGTCTAGTTATTGGGGAACAAAAACAACCACAACCCCAACCCACCCCAAAAAACAAAAAAAAACAAAGGGAGAGAAGAAGACAGCCTCCACGTGGCCTCCCCCGCAAGTAGTCAAAGAGCCCTTTAAGCGAAACCAATGTCTTAAAAATGTCACAACCACAGCCCCCCCCCCCCACCCACCCCTGACATTTCACATCAGAAAGGAATCATGCATGTCAGAATTAGTTGAATTAGACCTATTGCACCAGGTTTTACTCATAACAATGGCCAAGTTACGTCCAATGTCTTCAGAATAGCAAAACGCCACTTGGAATTATGCAAAATCGGGGTCTAGACACACCCAAAAAAAAAAAAAAAGCATTCCAACACATTTCTATTTGTCAAAACACATGAAATAGACACCAAGTTTACATTTGTAGCTCATCTGTTTCAAATGTTAGAGACAAAAGCTATTACAAGTGGCGGCCATATTGGATCGGCCGCTGTGGCGACCCCAAAGGTCACCGGCACGGGCGCCCTAGCCAAATCATTTAAGTATGCCCTGAGCTACACCTGTGCCAAATTTGGCGCTTTTAGACAAAAGTGAACGAAAAAATCCCTAAGGGCCCCCACTATCTGTATAATGTAGTTATTATTTCGAAAGGACTTGACAGGAGTTGTCGGTGAAGTTTCAGTGTTCCAATTTATATATGGAAAAAAAGGTTACAAGAAAAAGGCACAGATATTGAATGAATCGTGAAAGAATGCTTAAGAGGTTTCTCTCTGCAGTT
Organism: Protomyctophum bolini; assembly: GCF_963924005.1. NCBI lineage: Eukaryota > Metazoa > Chordata > Actinopteri > Myctophiformes > Myctophidae > Protomyctophum > Protomyctophum bolini. The sequence continues at coordinate 32,514,049 of NC_137870.1, read as the reverse complement.
AGCTCGTATCTCTGGTGTAAACAAACTCTAACTGGAAAGCGCGGCTCCTGAACCGGATATCCCCTCGCAAGCATCATGGGAAATGCAGTTCAAGCAAAACCCTGTTAAATTGTATATAGCCACAGAAACAGCTATTCTAAGTGAAATCAAATTATTTTTAACTGTCTTTTAAATCTTTGTAAACTGTAAATAATAACACTATCAAATAAACATATTTATAAACATTATGAAAATGAAATAAGAATAACTATACCAAAAATAGTTATAACATCCTCCCACCCATGAACTATTAGAACTATTAGTTCATCAATCATAATGCACTAAACAAGTCAAGTTAATTCCAAGGGATATAACAGTTGTACGGGTCTTCTCAATAGAGTTCCTGTATGAGTGCGGACTGTGCATGAGCGTGTCAGTCCATCTCGCCCTGGAAACAGTTCCTCAATTCTGCCTGTTTTCCAGGTCTGTCGAGGCATCCTGTCTTCTCCTATCAGCACGACGTCTCCCACCTTGAGCTCAGTGGGTTTCGGTGTGTCAACCCTGTGGGCTGATTTCAGATCCAGTAGATAGTCTTTGCGCCAGCGAGTCCAGAAGCTGTTTAAAAGTCTCTGGCGGTACTTCCATCTGCGTCCCATGTTCTCTTTGCTCAGGTTGGCTGACTGAGTTTCTGGAATCATAGTCTTTGGTGGCAGGGAAGTCAGTCTTTTCCCGACCAGGAAATGAGCGGGTGTCAGGGGTGTGGGCTCATCTGCATCGTTGTGCACATATGAGAGTGGCCTTGAATTAAGCACAGCCTCCACCTCTGCAAGGGTGGTGGTCAGTTCCTCGAAGTTGAGTGAGGCCTTTCCTAGGACTGTTTTTAGGCATGTCTTCACTGACCTCACAAGTCTTTCCCAGAAGCCGCCCCACCAAGCTGCTCTCTCAGCAATAAACTTCGAGGAGATTCCCTTTTCAGTAAAGAACTCTGTGAGCTCAGGTTCCTTGAATGATTTCCATAGCTCCTTTAAATCTTGATCTGCTCTTTTAAAGGTCTTGGCATTGTCAGAATAAATGACCTTACATAGCCCTCGTCTTGCAATGCATCTCTTTAGGGCTAAGAGAAATTTCTCTGTGGACATGTCTGATACAAGCTCTAAATGTACTGCCCTGGTGACAGCACACGTGAACAGTGCAATGTATGCCTTCTTTGTCTGACTGTTTGACTTGACATACAGTGGGCCTGCAAAATCAATGCCCATGACTTCAAAGGGTGGGGACTCTGTAATCCTGTCTCTAGGTAAGGGGGCGGTAACTTGCTGAGCTGGTTTCACCTTTAGTCTCTTACAGATGTAACAGCGTGCTACAATCTGCTTAACCAGCTGTCTGCCTCTCAATATCCAGTAGCTCTCCCTTATCTGCACTAGAGTATCCCTGACCCCAGAATGCATCACTTTTTCATGGTAGTTTTGAACTAGGAGTTCAGTGTATCTGTGTTTTGGGGGCAGCACCCAAGGGTGCTGTTCTCTGAAACTGAACTCTGACTGCTGCAGCCTTCCTCCTACACTAATAAGGCTGTTCTCATCTAGGAAAGGTTTCAAGTCTTTGATTTTTGAGCATTTGTCAAGTTCTTGTCCTGATTTCAGCAGACTCATTTCTTCGCTGAAACCTTCCTCCTGTGTCACCTTTACCCAGTACATCTCAGCTGCAGTGAGCTCCTCTGCAGTGAGCTCTCCGTGGGTCTTTTGGCTTGAGCGGGCATTTGTCACAAACCTCTTCACCCATGCAGTTATTCTGAACAGTGTTCTCAGTCTGCTGTACTTGTCTAGGTCCAACAGTGGTTCTGCTGGGTCAATGCTAGCAAACTGCACTGCTACTGTGAACTTAGTCCTAAGCTCAACATTTGTGACATCAGCAATACAGTCCTCTTCCGTAGTGTCTGTTGATTCAACTGGCAGTGGAGCAGTCGGCCCGTTCCACCACAGCTGACTCTGGATGAGATTGTCAACGCTCTGGCCTCTGGTGGGTAGGTCAGCAGGATTGTTTTTTCCTTTGATATGTGACCATGACTCTGGGTTGGTCAGATTTTGGATTTCAGTCACTCTGTTTTCCACAAATGGTTTCCATCTTTGTGCTGTGCTGCGTATCCAGTGCAAGGTGATCATCGAGTCTGTCCACATTTTGAGCTGATTCTTTTCCATATTTAGGGATTTCAGTAGATTGGTTCCCAGCCTTGCTCCAATCAATGCTCCCATCAACTCCAAGCGTGGTAAGGTCAGTTTCTTTAGAGGGGCAACTCTCGACTTTGATGCTACAAAGCTTGTTATAATTTCCCCGTCTTCGTTCTTTCCTTGCATGTATGCAACAGCACTGTACGCCTTTTCACTAGCATCACAGTATACGTGCAATTGTGCTGACTGCATGTCTGGTTGGATTTCAATCTGATACCACCTGGGAATCGCCACCAGGTGGAGTCGTGGCAGTTCTGAGCACCACTGGGTCCATTCTTGTGTCAAGTCTGGGGGTAACTGGTCATCCCAGCCAATTCCTCTCTCCCACAGTTGTTGGAAGAGGTGCTTCACCCTAATGGTGAACGGAGTCAGGAACCCAATAGGGTCAAATATGCGAGCTGAAGTTTGCAGCACGCTTCTCTTTGTGTTTTGTTTTCCCTTTAAAATGTCCAGCAGTCCATTTAAATCAAACACAAAGTGGTCTTGCTCCGGTTTCCATACTAGGCCTAGCACTTTCAGTACATTCCCACAAGTGACAGGTTCTGTCGCTTGCTCAAATCCATTTTCCGTCCATTTTACCTTGAGCTCTGGGGAATTTGTAGTCCATTTGCACAGGTTCATTCCGGCAGCAGCCAGAATGTTCTTCGCTCCTGTTGTGACTGAATAGGCCTCATCTACATCGCATGAACTTGAGATCAAGTCATCAACATATAAGGATTCTCTCAGTGCCTCCACTGCCTTGGGTTGGGCTGCCTCATACTGTTGGATGTGCTTCCTAATAGTTGCGGCTAGGAGGAAAGGGCTTGGTGAAACTCCAAATACCACTCTACTCATTCTCATGATCCTCAGCTCATTGTCACAGTCCTTAGTGGGGGGTCCATGGAGCCACAGAAACCTGACTGAATCCTTGTCTTTGTCTGCTAGAGCTATCTGTAAGAAAGCCTTTGTGATATCGGCAGTGAAGGCTATCTTGTGCAGTCTGAATTTGATTAGCACATCTAGCAGATCAGGGTTCAGGTTTGGCCCAGTGAACAGGCAGTCGTTGAGTGAGGGACTTCCCACTTCGTGTGATGAGGCATCAAACACTACTCTCAACTTAGTCGTCGCTTTCTCCTCACGAAGTACAGCATGATGAGGTAGGTAATATTTCACAGTCTCTGTTGACTCTGCTGCAGAGTCATTCTCTGGGACATCCTCACAAATTCCCTGCTGTAGATAATCCTTCATGACACCGTTGTACCTTGTGTATAACGCGGCATCAGCACTCAGCTTCCTCTTCAGGCTCTCAAACCTTTTCTTTGCAACTCTGAAGTTGTCTGGTAGAGGTGGGTTGTCCTGTCGCCATGGTAATTCAACCTGGTAGCGACCATCCTTGAATGTTACTGTCTGCTCGAAGCTCTGAAGAGCCTCTGTTTCATCTGGGCTTTCCATTTTGTCATTCACAATGCCCAGTGATTCTATCTCCCAAAAAGCATGCAACTGTTTTGAGATCTGAGTGTCCTCATCTAGACTGATGTGCATGCAGGCTGTGTCTGTCACACTAGACATAGAGACTGGCCCTTGGATCGTCCATCCAAAGGTGCTTTCCAATCCCACTAGTGACTCTGTTAGCCTTTCCATCTTGCCAGTCATCACTTGCCAGTAAAAGTCAGCTCCAATTAAGACTGACAGCTCTGGGTCATCAGCACCGTCTAACTGGAAATCTGCCAGCTGCAGACCTCTCCTCTTGAATTCTCCTCTGATGTGCTCACCAGGCACTTTCATTACTGCAGTACACACTTGTGGGGTCTCAACTGCTGTAATTTCAATCCTTTGCTGTGCATCCCACACATTTTCTAGCACCACTTTGACAATGTTGCGTTTTGTAGTCACGGGACCAGCAGATCCGAAGGTGTGGAGGTTCAATGTCTCTTGCTTTAATACTGGCAGCTTTAGTGTCTTTGCCAGGTTCTCGTGCACAAAGCTTCTTTGACTGCCTCCATCCAATAGGCAACGCACTATTTTTCTACCTGCTGGGCCCTCTGTCCAGGCTTTCACTGTCTGGAGTAGCACTGTGTTGGGTTCATTTGGTTTCAGTTTCACTGTGCTGGACACAGAAGAAACCACAGCATCTGTACTGGTGCTGTTAGCATCTGAATGTGCTTCCTTTGGATCACAGACTGACTGGTGGTGTCTGCGACCACACAAGGCACATGAGACACCCTTAACTTTGCAGAATTTTGCTATGTGTCTGGAGCCTAGGCACACAAAACATCTTCCCATTCTTCTCAATTTTTCCTTTCTATCAGTCACTGAACTGTCTGGGCAGTTTTCTGGCTTGTGACTAGGACTGTTGCAATACACACAGGTCTGGGGAGCATTAATGGCTGTGTGCAATGCAGCTGCTGAAGGCATAGTCCATGTTTTGGATTTATTTTCACTAGATGGTTTCGTGAATGGTCTGTTATTTTGGGGATTCTCCTTTTGTGAGCTGCCTGACCTGGTCAGTTGTAGTGCTCTCTCTCTGCTTTGCACTTCGTTTTGTAGGAATTTGATTAGCTCAGGCACCTTCCATTCACCATCAGTGTCCAATGTGCGTGTGTAGCCTAATGCCAAGTCATCTGGTATCAACTGCAATAATACAGGGCATAGCAGGCTGCCATAAGTGTCACTGTGAACACCCAGGGACTCTAAACTGCGAATCTGAATTTCACATTCATCATAAAGAAATCTCAGTGCTGCAATATCTGAGGATCTTTTCACAGGTGTCAAGGTTAGCAATTTAGACATGTGTGCACTGACTACAATGTCCTTTCTTCCAAATCTGTTCTTCAACAAGTCAATGGCTGCATCATAATTACTGTCTGTCAATGTGAGCCCTGCCACCGCCTTTGCTGCTGCTCCAATTAGGTAGGATTTAAGATAAGTGAACTTTTCCTTCTTACACAGCGCATCATTTGAATGGATAGCAGTGTCATATTGACTCCAGAATTCTTGCCACTGGCTTATTTCTCCATGAAACTTTTCAATTACTAATCTGGGCAGTTTAACAGTCTGTCTACTCAGTGAGCGGTCGGAGCTTGCACTTCCATTACTCACACGTCTCACAGACTCGTCCTCGACCTGTCCCTTCTGGATTAGCATGCTTGCGCGAGTTTTCCACGTAATGATGCGGTCCTGATATTCCAGCGTTGATTCCATTTCAGACTCGATTTCTTCCGTCGGCGTCTTCTCTTCAATTCCGCCGTCCAGTTCCCTTACTTGCCCCTCCTTGGTCGTCAGTACAGACAGCAACTCACGCAGTTTATCATAGTCTTTATCCTCCTTGTTTGCTTCTTCTTCCATGCGCATCAGCGTCTTTGATATTGAAGCGCGGATTGTTCCCCGCTTTCTCTTCATACGCTCCATTGCGTCGGACATCGTAGGTTAACTTCAGCTTCAAAAACAACAACAAAAAAATATATCCAAAGCTCCCGGGTTTCGGCACCAAATAATGTAGTTATTATTTCGAAAGGACTTGACAGGAGTTGTCGGTGAAGTTTCAGTGTTCCAATTTATATATGGAAAAAAAGGTTACAAGAAAAAGGCACAGATATTGAATGAATCGTGAAAGAATGCTTAAGAGGTTTCTCTCTGCAGTTAGCTCGTATCTCTGGTGTAAACAAACTCTAACTGGAAAGCGCGGCTCCTGAACCGGATATCCCCTCGCAAGCATCATGGGAAATGCAGTTCAAGCAAAACCCTGTTAAATTGTATATAGCCACAGAAACAGCTATTCTAAGTGAAATCAAATTATTTTTAACTGTCTTTTAAATCTTTGTAAACTGTAAATAATAACACTATCAAATAAACATATTTATAAACATTATGAAAATGAAATAAGAATAACTATACCAAAAATAGTTATAACACTGTATGCCAACCTTTGCAGTTCTAATTGACATTATTTTTGCATTACAATGATTTATTTAAGTCAGTTCCAATCAATTTCAGGCATGATTTGGCATATTCAATTGTATTATAAGAAAAACGATTTATTTTTCAAAGTTTTCATATAAAAGTGGTAGTAACATAACAGGCAGAAAGCTTGCTACCAGGGCTTAAATGATTGTGGGAACATACAAATTAACAAATTATCATTAGAATCTATTGCTTTTCATGAAATTCTGGGCTCTGGCCCATGGCCTAAAGGTGGAACTAAATGATTTTTTATTTACACTAGAGTTCTATGTTAGGTAGTCATTGCAGTCATCCGGGGACCTGAACTCTTACAACTTCCATACATTATACAGATTTCATTAATTATTTGCTTCAGTCTGCGATGAAGGTTGAAGTGACTATAGATAAATGAAGTGTCCATGAGAGATTGGGGGGGGATCTTCCTGTCCTCTTTTAATGACTTATCTACTTTGTGTCAGCAGTCGTTGTGGGCTATAATAGACAATAGACGCACCTGGCCCGTGAATCCCTGACCATCCTCTGATTGCAGGAAGCTGTGGTAGACCTGGTTTGCGCGGGCGATGACGGTTGCCACTGTATCGTGGTAGCGGGGGGAGACGATGGCGAGCAGCGGGAGGGCAGCCAGGGGCAAATGGTCCACACTGCTGGAAACACAACTCTCATCATAGCTGTATGGGTTCAGGCTGAGGCAGGAAGGAAGGAAGGAAGGCAGGGAGGAAGGGAGGAAGGGAGGAAGGGAGGCAGGCAGGCAGGCAGGCAGGCAGGGAGGGAGGAAGGGAGGCAGGGAGGGATGGAGGAAGGAAGGAAAAAGGGTTAAGGATAAAGAGCATTGTTCAGTGTTTAGTCATAATGGTCATTCCTCTGACATTTCAAAGGAGATCATCATCAGCAGTTTGAAATGTCAACTGAAAGTAGTGAAAAGCTTCAAATTAAATAAATAAACTCATGTAGCCTTGCTATGTGTTATCTGTGTAAAACATACATTTGAAAAGCCTCTGTTATACCACCCTGAATCCATTAAAGTTAACTTATCCAATCCGTTCAAACTGGGCTACGTACACAGTAAAAACCTTTTAAGAATTTAATACTCAGTATCTGTGAAGTTGCCCGAATGGCCAAGGCTCCAAGAACAGTCAGAAATGGTAGTTAAGGGCTTTTATTTTCCCCAAATTCCTCCATCAACCTCCAGACAGTTTTCTTCAGTGCAATTCACATATCAAAAGCAAAAATCCTACCACAGGACACAGAACAATTAGCAATAATTAGCAACATTTCTTCTCAATAAATACTTATAAATAAATACTGCCATAAATAACACCTTGAAAAAAAGTAACCTACACATTCTTAATAATGCGTTACAATTAAACAAGTATAGATCAGCATGAAACTCAATGACAATTATAAGACAGCATAAGAAATACCCCTCTCTAGCACTTGGGCCCTTCCTCATCAAGGGAAAGACCACCAGCAGTGCAGGAGAGACAAATAACCAATCAGTGATCATTTCAATTCCACCACACCATTTTAAAATAGTCTTTGCATGTTATAGAAAGCAGTTTGTGTCTTTGTATATAGGGCACAGGTTGCCCCGTGACAGTATCCATTTAAATTCAGTGTAACAAATAGAGCACCGAAATCTGACATCAATATCGGTAGAGGGTGCTAAGTCCACTGGTTCATGTACTTTTTATTTGCATTGTAATCCCCATATTAGAACTGTGTTTGAAAAATAAACAAATCATCCAGGCCGTTTTACTCATAATGGATATGTAGAATCAACTGACTGAGAGAAAACGCTATTGTTACTGCTGCTGAATTAGTTACATTTTCGCTAGAAACAGACTACATGGAATATGACTGACTGACGGTCGTAAAATACAGAGACACCACCCCGACAATTTTTCAGAGACAGTTTGTTTATTTTTGGACCACAATTCTTATATGAGACGATTTTAAGATGAGCCCATGTTATTCTCCAATCTCCATAGAGACATTACTTCTGTGAACCAGGGGATGAGTGAGCTATGGCTAAATAAACATCAATGAATTTACAGTGTTTTTTATGGTGCTTTAGAGACTTGCATGCTCTTATCTCAAAAAGATAAAAGGCATAATAAGCAAATAAGTGACAGGTAACAGCAAGGAAGGCATGTGGGCGTGTGCTTGTGCGTGTGTGCGTATATATGAATCATAGTAAATGGTAGTTTACATTCCACAGAGCCTTTTATTGGATGGCTTGGGCAAACAGAGAAAGATTGGTTTGCCCTGCATGCTCTCTTTCTGTCTGAACCAACCCTGTACCATCTATCAGAGGCTCTGTCTATGGGACGCTGGCCAAAGACACTGCACCAAAGCTGAAATACGGCAGCACCCACACATTTATTGTGAGACACACCTAGGGTGAGACACACACCTATGGTGAGACACACCGAGGGTGAGACACACACTTAGGGTGAGACACACCTAGGGTGAGACACCAAAAAAACATTCATTCATTTGTAACCACTTTCAGCCTGGCGTCCATATTTTGTGCAAGTCATTTTAAAATGATTTTATTACACATAATGACTGCTATTTTTGGAATCTCTCCCCCTGATCTATTCCTGTCAAAATACAAAGCTCACTTGGTGGCCTTTACTATTCTCTTAGCTAGGCGTCTGATTCTGATGAAATGGAAGTCCTCTGCTCCCCCAGCCCATCTTCACTGAATTAGAGATGTACTCCACTTTATTAAATTTGAAAATATTAGATGTACCCTGAGAGGCTCTGTATCCAAATTTGAGGACACATGGGGCCCCTTCCTCGCACTAGTAAATAACTTGCAGTTCCAAGCAATTCCAGATTGAATGAGTTTAATCCTGGATCTGAGCATGCTACTGTAGATTCCCGACGCAGCTGGGTTGTTCAGTATATTTATTATTAGGAGCCATGTGTGGACGCACTACCACGTCCATTATGTTTTGGAAGGGTGACCAATGACCATGCCATGTTGTCTTGTTCTGTCTTGTCTTGTCGTACATTTGTCTTGTTTTTGTTTCAAAACATGATTCAGGTTATGTGGTTTGTATTAGTGTCGCTTCCATGTTAGCATAGGACTATGCAACTTTTATTTTATTTTCTTATTTTTATTTTATGCTACCACAATATTTTGTGTATGGACTCACAACATTTTGTTATCTTTTATATGTTTCATATGGGTGTCTCACATATACTGTCATTTGATTTACTGTATACCCTGAATCTTGAATAAACAAAACAGTGAAACAGTTTTTTTTTAATTACACACTAAAATAGCAAGTATGTTTCCATGTCTCATATCTTCTGGTCACGTCATGTGTCGAGTGCTGTGTTCTCGATCTGTGTAATAATCTTAAGAACGTGCCGCGTGAGACTGCCTGCATGGCGTCATCTTGTTCTCTGAGCTCATCACTCAACTGAACCATCACTCACCACCCTTAGTTAAAGGGACACTCTTAGGACCACATAATCCTAATCCAATAATGGCTGGATCCCCGTTGATTTACCCTTGTGTTTACACCTTATCTGCAGCAGCTAGACATATTAAGGTGAAATCTTAATCAATATTCCAAACACAGCTCACATGCTTCAGTACAGAGCTCACAAGGCACTGGGCAACAGTAAAGGTTAAACACCTGCAATGCATCTGCATGTGCAACTCGCACCTGCTTATTTGTGTATTCGGTTTAATTTAATTAGTCAGATCTGATTATGGAGATGCTTGCTGTAAGTGTAAGTTTTCAAATGGAAAATCCATGTTTCAGGTGAAAACAATTATTGAGTTCAAGCCTCACTGGGAGGTGCAACTAATTGTTTGGCACAGGCAATGCTGTGGTTTTCTTGATTGATTTGATTGATTACTTTATTAACAGTTTGCAAAAAAGCAGTTCATTATTATTTATTTATCATATGAAGAATTCCATGCAAAGGTTTTTCCTTGGCCTCTAGGGAGTGTGCATACAAAGTTTTACACAGATCCGTGCAGTTAGAGTTAAAAACACTAATCGGCCAGTTATAGCGCCACCATGAGGCTGAGTTGAAAATGTTCCAGTGGCATTCTGGACAAAATCTGTAGGTATACTGTCCAAAAAAAAAATTGTGCACAAAGCGGCCTCCTGGTAGTGCTATAAGAGGCCAATGTGAAAACCTTGGGGCAGAGGTTCAGCTGTGGCATTCAGGGAGTGTGTGTGCAGAGTGTGGCTGCGATCAATCCAACAGTGCCAGAGATTAGCTGTCCACAGACGGACGGACGGACGGACGGGCGCGCACGCGCACACGCACACACGCACACACACACACACACACACACACACACACACACACACACACACACACACACACACACACACACACACACACACACACACACACACACACACACACACACACACACACACACACACACACGGACGGACGGACGGAGTGCAAAACACTCTCTCCCCATGCCTTCGGCCTGGTGGAGACAATAACTTCTTTGACTAGACAATGATATAAACACAACGGAAGTGACAGGTCACAGCAGGCACTCACTTCTGCTGATTAAATTACAAAGAGATGCAATAGAATAAGGAGAGATGAGGCAGCCTGACTCCATGGACATCTCCATTGTAGGCGTGCGGCGCTCTACCAAACTAATTTGGCATACGGCTTACGGGTGGTTTTAAACTCCACTATCGCCTTCCCAAATGTGTGTGACCAAAATAGCAACACGGCCACGACCACACGCGCAAATACCGGTGTCGGCAAAATAGATAGCGGGTGATGCTGGACCAAAATACCATTAAGGGACAGAGCAAGCTCCTATACTCGTAATTTTCAAGCAGCGGCTGACTTGTGAGCCGCGTCGTGGGTAACGGCGGCGACGGAAATCGAGCCCTCAGTGTCTCAAAGAAAATCTCATCCACACACGCCATCTTGCCACTGAGGAGATTCTTGACCAGACCTCTGCTTAATTGGAAGGATTAAATCATTGATTGATTGATGTTTACATTGCACCCAATCTCAATGCCTATCCCTGCAGGTGTTGGCATGTTTGTCGTTATTTATTACAATAAATGGCCCCGATTAAGGCAACAATCTTTACAACGCCTTTCCTCTAGCTGCACAGCCAGAGGAAAGGTCAGTAGGAGACACGTACAGTATATACAGTTCAACTTCAGTCACCGATAACTCACTAATAGACCAATACTAGCTTGAGAACATTTTATTAATAAAATGTACATACAAGTGAATACAATGTGATATTGGCATTCAAGCTCTTCTATACATTACTCCCTGTCCCTGCTCAGCAGACTAGTAGACAACCATTTAAGAGCATGGAGTTCAAATATAATTACAGTATATATATATATACTGTAAATATTAAAGCCTTCATAGGCACACTTCATAGACTTAATCTATCCATCCATCTATCTAGCCAATCGATGAAGATTATTTTCTCCCTTCTTGGGGTTCAAACGCTCATCCTCTTTACCTAGCCCCTCCACTGATCCCTTCACCTTACCCCTCATCTCCTTGTACTCCTGCTTTACTTTCTTCATCTCTGTAGCGCGACACCGTTGCTGAAGCAAAACCAGGCAGAAACGCACAGACATACTTGTAACCTAATATTACTCTCCTTTTATCAAAGCATCTGTATGTGTGCACTTGGGTGTTTATTATATATAGAGGGAAACTGACAGCCCTACTAGACACTTTTACAAACACATTTCCTGGTATGTAATTTATTCCAGGTTTGGCTATTATTCTGATAATATTCCCTGACTAACACACAACATCAGTGGCAGCTCTGACAGCAAGATGAAGTGCAATACGGTGAGCCAATTTGGTCAGCTGCTTGACACGTTGCAAACAGTACATCGCCCACATACTGTAGTGTTGCACATGCATATATAAACCTGTATCTGCCTGAACTAGCTTGCAGGCTACGCATCATTAACTCAGTTTTAACCTTGCGAGACGAGTAAAGTTAAGTGGTGTATCTGCTGTGACATATAGTAAAGTACTACAGTAGTTTGTGAAACGTGGATTTTAACTTGATCGATTAAGTGAACATTTACAACCAAGATATATACTGTAGGTCACAAGACTGAGGAGGTTGACATGGAGACGTCAACTGGTACGAGATCAATAAATAGACAAATAGTTAAAAGGATAAAACAGACATTTCAACAAAAGCACAAATGGCGGGATATTGCTTTTTACATCACCAAGATGACCCTATTACTGGGTAATATTGATTAATTTACTGTCACTCACGCCGACCACATCAAATCTAAATGATATACAATTGGGAAAGTGAGCTTTGCATAGCATTTCTACCACATGAACCAATATAAGGGGGAAACAGAGAGAGAGAGAGAGAGAGAGAGAGAGGGGAAGGGGAGATGATGAGGGGAGATGACGAGGAGAACAGAACTTATCTTGAGTTATTAAGATTGTGAACCGTCTCTGAACAGATCGCTCCTACAGTACAAGCCATTTGTTTGAAGCGTTAGATTTAACTGCATTGTAAGCATTGCAATTCACTCTCTGATCACTGCATTGCTACGACGCCAAGGTTGAACGGTTAATCACTGTACAGACAGTGAGATAAATGCATATGATCTTGTGTAAGGGTTTGGGGCAAAGTAGTGATGAAGAGATCCATTAACAAAAGCCTCTCTGTCTTTTACCTGCAGCAGGAGGGAGAAGATAAGACTCATTGAGATAAGACCTCAAATCAGCCTCTTTCAGCTCAGAATAACCTCAAGAGCATCTCCATCACTTTCTCCTGTCAACGTCCATAATGTCAGGACAGAAAATCAACACAATAATTCATTACTCTGGCTTTTTCAGGCTTAACATTTCAGGGGCTAACATTCTGGTAATTATTAGGGTCGGGCCGAGCTTCAGGCCGGCACAGTTTGGGTAGGGTATAGGGCTATAATTATCGGGCCTATCTGTGCATGCGGTCATAAGTGCATGTGTTCCAGACTCCAGAGAGAAGATAAAAATCTTCTCTATCAAATATAAATTATGCAGACACCTTCTTTAGCAAATATAAATGTATTCCAATGCAGCAAGTGCACTTAGATAATTAGAATCACGTGTTTGGAGAGAACGAGACACGGGTGCTGTCACTGCTGTGCAAGATTGCCTAAAAGTGTAAAAACACACGTCATTTCATTAAGCCATAATTAAATCAAATCTTAATTTTTTTATTCAAAGTTGTGGGGATTAATTAAATATCCAGCTTTCATGTGACGTCTTCACCGTGATTGTATTATCAACATATTAGACGTTATCAAGTGAAAACGATACTTCAGGCGAACAGCGGGCCGAAAACCACAACTACTGTGTAAAAGCACTAAACACACAAACCAGTTCCGACCTGGTCGACCCATAAACACCTAGCTGTGACCAGGTCGTGACAATAACGAACTGGTCGACCCATAAACACCTAGCTGTGACCAGGTCGCGACAATAACGACCTGGTCGACCCATAAACACCTAGCTGTGACCAGGTCGCGACAATAACGACCTGTTCGACCCATAAACACCTAGCTGTGACCAGGTCGCGACAATAACGACCTGGTCGACCCATAAACACCTAGCTATGACCAGGTCATGACAATAACGACCTGGTCGACCCATAAACTCCTAGCTGTGACCAGGTCGTGACAATAACGACCTGGTCGACCCATAAACACCTAGCTGTGACCAGGTCGCGACAATAACGACCTGGTCGACCCATAAACACCCAGCTGTGACCAGGTCGCGACAATAACGACCTGGTCGACCCATAAACACCTAGCTGTGACCAGGTCGTGACAATAACGACCTGGTCGACCCATAAACACCTAGCTGTGACCAGGTCGCGACAATAACGACCTGGTCGACCCATAAACACCTAGCTGTGACCAGGTCGCGACAATAACGACCTGGTCGACCCATAAACACCTAGCTGCGACCATCTCCATCACTTTCTCCTGTCAATGTCCCTAATGTTAGGACGGAAAATCAACACAACACAATAATCTCTCAGATCATACAGTAAATGCATTCCTGCTTACAGTAATTGCCCCCAATGTTTTAATGGCTGGCTTGGCACTGTACCCAGTTTACAGTAATGGAATGGTGGCTTCCATTACTGCACCTTGCAGACTTAATTAGTGAACAGACACAATGAAGAGGCACACCACATGCAGTAGGTACTGTAGGCTAGAATACATGATGGTGATAGAAATCTGGTACAATAAAGTGTGTGTGTGTGTGTGTGTGTGTGTGTGTGTGTGTGTGTGTGTGTGTGTGTGTGTGTGTGTGTGTGTGTGTGTGTGTGTGTGTGTGTGGTACACATGTGTGATTGAGAAGTATTCTATTCATGTTTTAATCAAGGATGTGCAGCGGTGCAGCAGGTGAGCAAATGTGAAGTTCCTATCGATTTTAAATCTCTGTACGGCGCTGTTCTTACAGCCCCTCTCTCTTATCAATAACCCTTTAGTTCTGACAAAAAAAACCTTTCTCAGCTACATTGGTGTACAGACAATTCAGACCAATACATCCACAGCATAATGGAGACTTGCCCTTGGAAGCCATGAAAAAAAGCACACTCACATGCATTATTGTGCGCGGTGGGTTTGTGTGCAACTGTTCCTGCCAACCTTCGCCACAGCGAGCATCTGATCAGTGTGTTGACATCATCAGCAGTTAATAGAAACTAGAATGCTGAAATAGAAGCCATTGTTCTTGCATCACTAATAAAAAATAAAATAAAATATGGATGGATGGATGATGTCACTAGTAGACAGCTTTCTGAACTGTCCTAGACGTAGACAGAAATGGTGACGTATTGTATCGGACATTCGTCAGGAACGAATACAGTATATGAACATAAGGGTAAGTTAAATTCTCCTGTACTGTTTTTCTGCATTTCTGCACAGACAGCAGTCTTGCCTACAAGACCAAACCCACAAACAATGGGTTTGGTCCCCTTTAAATATTATTCTGTCTTCATTTAGTTCATTACTTAATGCATGCAGCAAATAAGAGCACACAAGTGTCATCTCAAAGGAGTTACATTTAGCAATCTCAGTGTAGGGAACCGTAATGATTTTAGCCCTGACTATTCTGGATTCCTTTATCAAAGGGATGAAACGTGCCACTGATCCACTGTGGCCTGTCCATGATGTGCTGCCATTTAATTAGATAAACAGATCACAGTGAGCCATCCCATCCATTCCTTCCAAAGGACCCCAGAGATACCCCTGCTCACTGGCGATTACATTATTCACTTTACGTTTACCATTAAGTTAACGGTAATTATGGTTACATAATATGCCACATGCCCACACATTTTGGAAGGGCTGATGTTAGTAGCATGCTAATGAACATTGTATCATCTGTTCGGAGCTCTTTGTTCAATATATTTTCCCGATTAACCTTCACAGAGTTGTCATTGGCCCATTTCACTTGTGCTCGACTGTGCTTGACCATACTCATCAAGTGGGAATCTGTATTAATTTACAGTCACCCAGATAATCCACCTGGCTGAGAGAAGGCAAACAAAACATTGCTCTGAAGATAATTCATCATTCATATAAATACTGATAAAATGAGCCATAACCATTGCTCTGTGCACGTGGTAACATTACTGCAACAGCAAAATGGTCCTCTGAGGTAGTGGAAGAAGTATTCAGGTTTTTTACTGCAAGTAAAATCAGCAATACCACAAAATACTTTTGCTCCAAAGATTACGCGTGCTATGTATATCTGGGTTAAGAGGTAATGATTGATGTAAACTATACTAGATTATAGCCTTTAGCCAAGTTGTCAGTTGATAATAATATTGTCGCTGTTTGCCACTGTTGCACTGTTGAACGGTGAATGATGGAAATGTTTCACTTTGCGAACGGGGACAATACTTCATGGACATAACTGTGTCACAGAGGAAACTAAATGGAGCTGCTATTCAGACATGTTAGAATGGTGGAAATGGAACATTAACAGGCCAACGCGAGTTATATAAATCCTTTATTACGGCAATAGGTCACTCTCACACACTGAACCACGGCGCTGTCGGGCCGGCCATTTAATTAGTGGCGTTTTTTTAGTTTTTACTCTGGCTTTTTCAGGCTTCGGGGCTAACATTCTGGTAATTATTAGGGTCGGGCAGAGCTTCAGGCCGGCACAGTTTGGGTAGGGTAGGGCTATAATTCTCGGGCCTATCTGTGCATGCGGTCATATGTGTTCCAGACTCCAGAGAGAAGATAAAAATCTTCTCTATCAAATATAAATTATGCAGACACCTGCTTTAGCAAATATAAATGTATTCCAATGCAGCAAGTGCACTCTTCTGAATATAGGACAATTAGATAATTAGAATCACGTGTTTGGAGAGAACGAGACACGGGTGCTGTGCAAGATTGCCTAAAAGTGTAAAAACACACTGGCTCATTAAGCCATAATTCGATCAAATCTTAACATTAAAAAAAAAAAACATTCAAAGTTGTGGGGATTAATTAAATATCCAGCTTTCATGCGACGTCTTCACCGTGATTGTACTACAGTATCAACATATTAGACGTTATCAAGCGAAAACGATACTTCGGGCGAACAGTGGGCCGAAAACCACTCCCTGTGTGTAAAAGCACTAAACCCTCTCCCCCGACTTATAAACCAGTTCCGACCTGGTCGACCCATAAACACCTAGCTGCGACCAGGCCGCGACAATAACGACCTGGTCGAAACCTAGTCGCAACTGGTCCAGCATATAAAACAACTGGTCACAACCATTTAACTAATAACAACTAGCTGCGACGACTATAATGGGTCGGAACCAGGTCGAGGAAAATAACGACCTGGTCGCGACCAATAACATACTAGTCGAGACCTGGTCGTTGGTCGCTACCGGATCTCGCCCTTCCTGGAATCTTGTGAAATGGGACATCCTGCACAATGAGTACTTTCTGCTTTTGTTACTTAAAGTACCTACCTACCTAAGTACCTTAAAGTGGCCTACTTTTACCTGCAACAGTATTTCTACACTGCAGTATTGGTACTTATTTAAGCAAAACATTTGAGTACATTTTCTGCCACTGCCTTCGGCGCACATGGCAGGGCAGGGTACTTACCTGGAGAGCAGGGAGAAGGCTTCGGCACACAAGGCCGGGCAGGGCACCAGCTTGATGGTCACGTGTTCTGCGGCAGCTTCAAAGTGTGCCTGGGTGACCTTCTGCAGCACGGATGCCAGCGTGGCCACGTCGCCTGCTTTTGTGCCGACGTCGCCACCCGCGGTATCCAGGATGTTTCCTCCGTGCACCACGAGCAGCAAGACGTGGCTCTGGCACTTCTTCGGCAAAAAAGCCCAGCGACGAGAGTTAGGGGGTGAGGATCAGTGGTGTAAAGTAACTGGTGTAAAGTCATTCTAGTATCAATATTCAGGGGGGTGAGGATTGGATTGGAACAGGATTGGATCGGCCCATGAAAGCTGGTTGAGAAAAACTGTATTTTTGTCCTACACAAAGGATATATTGTGTTGTTTTACGTCATGATGTACGACGATAAGAGCACCCCTCACTTCACACGGGTGTGATTTTTATTATTATTCCCAAAGATTAACCACTTCGGCCTATATACATTTCGGTCATTCAAAAATAGCAGATCTACAAGCTCACAATGTGTCACACCGGTCGCATCGCATAGATCGGCTATTTTCTAAAGATTTTTAATACATTTGAAAACTTGAAATGGGACATTCTGCAAAAATGTATTTCTTTTACTTTTGGTACTTTAAAGCTGCTATAAGCAAAATTATGTCAAATTTTTAATGACCCTTTTTATTATTATTTTGGTATTCAGACCATGGCCATGGCCATGACAATGGCCAAAAAAATGTAGTCTCTGTGACACAAAGGGGCCACAATCTGCATTAAAAGATTTTCCTAGAAGCTTTGTGGTTGATTTGCCTGTCTACTTCCTGACTTACTTCATTTCGACCGGGGTTTTTTTCCGACCAATGACAAAGCTTCTATAGGAACTTTGTCATTCTTTGAATGCAGATTGTGGCCCCTAGATGTGTCACAGAGACTACATTTTTTGGGAGCGTTTTAACCATTGCTTGCTATTATTGCTTATAGCTACTTTAAGTAGGCCACTATTTCTATATTGTAGTATCAATATTTAGGGGGGTGAGGATTGTATTGGCCCATGAAAGCTGGAAAAGTGGACAATTTGACTTTAATTGTGGCTCCTACCTCAGTCTCCTCCAATCCCTCAATGCTGCTTTGGGGGGCACACCGTGGGTCCTCCAGGTGGTACAGACTGTCTGTGAGGGGGAAAGGAATGGGGGAAGGGGGGTGGGTTGGTTGAAGGGGAGGGCAGAAAGTGAGACACAAAGAGGTAAATTGAGGAATGGGGCAAGGGGGTTGAGGTGATTGAGGGGGGGGGGGGGGGGGGGAGTGGATTATTGATCATTCAAGAGAAATAGTAAACAACTTCAACTTGGTTATGAAGACACTTATTTTATCAAAATTGTATTTATCTTTTTAAGGAAAACAGAAACAAATCAGATAACCAATGCACAATGAGATAAATATATACAGTGAGAATAAACATGCATACACACTGTATAACAAGCAATTTACAGTACAAGACACAGGCTATGGTACAGGCAAAGAAGACACTTCTTTTGCCATTATTTCCAGACAGATTTTCTGGACTTAAGTCTCCCACGATGCTGATGGCACATGGCATGAGTAATCTCTCAACATAGTGTGTAATTGTATACAGGAACATCCATATCAATCATATCTGGTTCATATGTCTCATGTAATTGGATTTTGGCCGTGTAAGATACAGTAAAAAGATTAAGAATAATCACGCATTCATAGAGCATGGAAATGAGGCGAGGGACACCCTAATCCAACTGTGCTGTGTGCAGAGGCGTATCTACAATAAGACGAGGGCAGGCGTCCGCCTGTCCAAATCCATTTCTGCCTGGTCAAAATCCATACACTGAGGACAAAAACAAAGACCTGAGAACTACCTGAGGCCGTTGTGCGTATAGTGTCATGATGCAGAGATAATTGAACCCAATATGCAGAGTCAAAGGAAACAGTGTCGATTTTAAAGTATGTAATAAGGAAAAAATTGCAAAATCTTACAATGAAGTTGAACTCAGGAATCCAGGCATAAATCACACATGTGACATGAGTAGATTGCAGGAAACAGGACAAAAACTCACACTTGAGTAGCCCGCAGGAATCAAACAGAAAAATGACAAGTAGTCAAACAGGAACATGCACCGACGACATCAAACTATGAACTGACAAAGGTGGTTTGCAATGAGTCCAGTTATATAGGGGACAGGCTGATTGTAGAAGTGTTCACAGGTGGGATGACGAGGGAGTTGGAGACAGGTGAGTAGAGCCCATCACACACCGTCTGCGACCGCCGTGCGTCAAAACAGCCGCCTCCATTATTTTCAATGAACCTATCACACACCGGCGGCGTCCGACGCGCGCTGGCGCCTCGCCTGGCGCGCCGATAGAACCAGTTCTATTTTCCAGGTGTTGGGCTTAAATGGGACTGCAGTGTGGAATGGAAAGTGGGAGTGGCCAGGGCTGACATGGTCTGTGGAGAGACAGACCCTAACATGTAGAGCGTGACCCTCAATCACCCATTCGAATGCCTTTCAGCCTTTGTATCCTACTGTCTGGCAGGTATATCTCTTTGAAAATCTTTAGTGCTACTGATTGTGTGCGGGACGACGACAATTAACACATCTTGCTTGCCCAAAATGTAATTCCTGGAAACGCCACTGGCTGTGTGACAGAGAGCATCTCTTTGTGTAGTGCAGCATATCATGGAAACCTGGCCAAAGTCATTACTCTGCTCGGAAGCCACATCACGTCATCTCTCTCTCTCTCTCTGCCCTCTCTCTCATCCTGTTGTATCTGGCTCTCATTAAACCCCTACGCCCCCGTCCCGATCTCTCGGCTCAGGGCTTGGCACCATGCTTTGCTCAGTATAGTTGTTGTTTTTCTGGTCTCTTCTTCTGGAACCGACTGTCAGGGGATGCTCTCACACACTCACATGCTGTCTGTTCCTCTGTTCCCAGCATGAGACCTGCCAGCCAGCCAGCCAGCAAGCCTGCCTGCCTGCTTGCCTGCATGCCTATCTGCATAGCCTGCAAATAGGTCTCAGGTTGCCTCCTGTCTGCCTCGCGTCATACACCATGGACACAGCATGCTGCAATATTTGATCAGAAAATCAATGAAACTTCTTCCCCCTCCAAGGTGAAACATCATTCACTCTGGCATCCCTATGTTGGACACAAAAGGGACAGCCTATGTCCCTATACGTCCTATGTCACATATGGCTTAGGTGGTTAAAAGAGTTTCCCTAAAAAAAGCTAGTAAAGTATTTAAAAAAAGACAGAAGGCTATTAACATGCAGGGTTGCCTTTGCACTGCAGTGTGTATTATTTTTGGA